>NC_051044.1:31355525-31490525 GCF_904848185.1 Acanthopagrus latus | reverse complement strand
ACCGCAGGTCCAAGTGTGTGAAGGAGAGGTATTACAGGTCCAAGTGTGTGAAGGAGAGGTATCACAAGTGTGTGAAGGAGAGGTATCACAGGTGTGTGAAGGAGCGGTATTACAAATGTGTGAAGGAGAGGTATCGCAGGTCCAAGTTTGTGAAGGAGAGGTATCACAGTTCCAAGTCTGTGAAGGAGAGATATCACAAGTGTGTGAAGGAGAGGTATCACAGGTCCAAGTGTGTGAAGGAGAGGTATCACAGGTCCAAGTGTGTGAAGGAGAGGTATCACAGGTCCAAGTGTGTGAAGGAGAGGTATCACAGCTCCAAGTGTGTGAAGGAGAGGTATCACAGGTCCAAGTGTGTGAAGGAGAGGTATCACAGGTCCAAGTGTGTGAAGGAGAGGTATCACAAGTATGTGAAGGAGAGGTATCAGAAGTGTGTGAAGGAGAGGTAACACAGGTCCAAGTGTGTGAAGGAGAGGTATCGCAGGTCCAAGTGTGTGAAGGAGAGGTATCAGAAGTCTGTGAAGGAGAGGTATCACAGGTCCAAGTGTGTGAAGGAGAGGTTATCACAGGTCCAAGTGTGTGAAGGAGAGGTATCACAGGTCCAAGTGTGTGAAGGAGAGGTATCACAAGTGTGTGAAGGAGAGGTAGCGCAGCTCCAAGTGTGTGAAGGAGAGGTAGTGCAGGTCCAAGTGTGTGAAGGAGAGGTACCGCAGGTCCAAGTGTGTGAAGGAGAGGTAGCGCAGGTCCAAGTGTGTGAAGGAGAGGTATCACAAGTGTGTGAAGGAGAAGTATCACAGGTGTGTGAAGGAGCGGTATCACAAATGTGTGAAGGAGAGGTATCGCAGGTCCAAGTGTGTGAGGGAGAAGTATCACAAGTGTGTGAAGGAGTGGTATCACAGGTCCAAGTGTGTGAAGGAGAGGTATCACAAGTGTGTGAAGGAGAGGTATCACAGGTCCAGTGTGTGAAGGAGAGGTATCACAAGTGTGTGAAGGAGAGGTATCACAGGTCCAAGTGTGTGAAGGAGAGGTGTCACAGTTCCAAGTGTGTGAAGGAGAGGTATCGCAGGTCCAAGTGTGTGAAGGAGAGATGTCACAGTTCCAAGTGTGTGAAGGAGAGGTATCGCAGGTCCAAGTGTGTGAAGGAGAGGTGTCACAGGTCCAAGTGTGTGAAGGAGAGGTATCACAGGTCCAAGTGTGTGAAGGAGAGGTATCGCAGGTCCAAGTGTGTGAAGGAGAGGTATCTCAGGTCCAAGTGTGTGAAGGAGAGATGTCACAGTTCCAAGTGTGTGAAGGAGAGGTATCTCAGGTCCAAGTGTGTGAAGGAGAGGTGTCACAGGTCCAAGTGTGTGAAGGAGAGGTATCACAGGTCCAAGTGTGTGAAGGAGAGGTATCGCAGGTCCAAGTGTGTGAAGGAGAGGTATCTCAGGTCCGAGTGTGTGAAGGAGAGGTATCACAGGTCCGAGTGTGTGAAGGAGAGGTACTGCAGGTCCTTCTTTCCTGCTGCTTTCAGACTGTACATCCAGCACTGCTCCCAGTAGACCTGCGTTTAAAGGTGCATCTTGCTATATGAATACTGCGCTCTGTATATAACCTCATTTTAAGACCACCAGTCTAAATCTAGCAATGACATTTGTGCGCTGTGCCATGTGCAGCCAGCTGAAAGATGGGCCAAGGTGCTAGAGGATCGTTGAGGGTTATCTTTTTAATATGCTCCTCATCAAAGATTAATTAAATCACCAGAAGACTGAGATCGGTTCATCACATCACGCACACAGTGATGCACTGCTGCACTCCTCCTCTTCCAGTTAAATAGACAGCGTGGATTATATGTCAGTAGCTGAGTTAAGTAGCTTGGATCCATGATGCATCCAGCTGATCAATGAGAAGAAGGCAGTTTACAAAACTGTGCACACAAATTGTGAATCCACACTGAAGTGAAAGCAAAATCAGCTTGACAAGATAAAAGCCCCCCCCCCTCATTTTTTGCTGTGCCTTAGCAACTTTAACAGAGCAGCAATAGTATCCCCTTCAAGGATATCTGGCAGGACTATTCACACTTCAGAAACCTAATCAAAAAAAATAGCTTTCAACTGGTTCCTCATTGAGTTTATCTGATTCTTGTGTCTGCAACTCATTAAAATCCAAAAGGATTTTACTATTCATGCATCCGGAGCATGCACAATACTTTATCCCTGACAATGCTGCATTGTTAACATCTGCATTGACATAATTATAAAAAGGAAACTTGCTATCAAGACAGAAAAATAATTCTGCCAGTCACTGCTTCCGAACATCTGCACACTGTGCATATCTCAGTTCAGTTATAAAATCCCAGTGTGACAGAGAACATCTCTTCAGCAGCGCTGAGATCGATAAGTAGACGAAGGTATGTCAATTGCTGCTCAGTGGCATATACTGATATACTTCCTTGGAGTGGTATGCCACTGTTATGCCGTCGGTATTCCACCGACACATGACAGTGTCATGTGAAGGAGGTCCTTAAAACGAGTTTATAACTTATTTGAAAATGCCCACGTAGGGGTGCCCATTAGCTCAGCTGGTAGAGCGGGCGTCCTATGTGCAGAGGACTTGTCCTAGCTGCAGCGACCCAGGGTTTGAGTCTAACATGTGGACATTTGCTGTGTGTCTGCCCCCCTCTATCTTGTCCTGTTTCCTGTCATGTCTGAGCTATCCTATCAATAAAGCCATACAAAGGCAAAAAAAGAGAAAAAGAATGTCAATCTAAATAGAATAGAGCTTACAGTAGGGATGTAACTGGCACTTAAAAGTATAAAATGCAAAATTTCATCACGCTATGATATGTGGATTCTTTGGACAATTATATAATATTTGAAACAAATTATATTTAAATATTTAATGCTTTAATTTTGCTTTACATTAAAATCATACAAAAGTTTATTTTGTACATAAAGAGTGCATCAATTCAAACACTGAGGTAGGGGCATCAAATTCAGAAATTAAATACAGTAGGACAATGCTGCAAAAGGTGGGCATGGACCCCCGACCCCCTCATACCAGCCTGGCCTAAAGCTCCATCTCCTGTCCCCCATCAGTGTGCTTGGGAATATGTTCAGGTTGGGCTGCACTGCTACACCGTTCTTGGATTTGCTGATATCTGTGGAAAGATGCACAGTAAACATAGGGATAGAGCACAACTATAAACAACATGTATTTACTGTTGTATGCATTTATTTTAAAATGTAGGCCAAGTAATTGTTTTTTTTTTTTTTAACATAAGAATCACACATCAATGATGCAAAACATATTTTTTGTCAGAAAGCACTATTTTATGGACACACTGTACTACTAATTGTGATGACACTGCTTTGCAAATGGCCTGAACAAGAAAACCTTTTCTACGTCACAAACCTGATGGTGCAGTACTTGATCCACATGGATGCACTTGCTGTTCTACTGGCTGTTCCTCTCTCTGTCCTTGTATGTTTTCTTCCTCCTCACCCTCTGGAGTGTCCCTCTCTGTGTCAGTGCCCTCACTTTCATAACCTGCCTTCTCGCTAAGCTCCACCAACTCCTCAGCTCAATCAATACCTTGACATGTTTCTCTCACTTTTTTATTTATTGGGGCAAAACAGGCTGCCATGCCCATTCCTCCTCATTTCATGATAACTACTAGAAGAAGAAACACAACGTAGAGGCTTACGTCTCATTGTGCAAGTAACCATCCCTCCCTCCTTAACACGAGCAGATACTGTTGATTACTTTACTCAACAAACATATTGTTTATCGAAATGCAACAGCCAATACTGATAAAGTTACATGGTTAACGTCACAACATTGTGTAGAACTAGCTAAGATACTGACATTCAGATACTTGCTTCTGCTTTGGTGAGTTTGCCTCGATATTTAAACATAGTGAGACAGGACATTTACAAACTAGATTTTCTTATTAGTGAAGAACAACAATAACACAGTTAAGTGGAAAAATCACATTACAAGAAGAAATTGTTTCGCTTACCTTCGCCTTTGCCTCTTGCACCAAGACATTAATTAGCGCCTTCTCTTCAAAACTTGTTGCTGCTGTTCTCATTCTCATCTCACACCTGGCAACACAGTGTTTGGGTGCATCACTCTAATTACTCGGTGTAGAATGCTGAGTCACATTAGTTCTGCCGTTGCCGCTAAAGCATAAAATCGTAATAACTTGATCAATTTATTTCATTCTAATTTTATTATTCAGTCAGCTCAGGGGGACCACAGCAGGGGCCAGGGACATTTTTTACAGGGGCACTGGCCCCTGTAGGCTCCCGTGTAGAACCACCACTGTGCACATCAGAGCCGCAGCAAAGGTTTCCCCCCTCTCTGATCTGAAACTTCTAAGAATGTTTAATAAAGGTCTAACAGGTAGGAAATAAGATGGACCCTGCTTTTAATTTAGAGTACGATTTTCTCATTATGTCACTAATTAACCTCAAAGAATGTCTAATAAGGGTCTAGCAAAGTTGTAATTAACAAAAAATTACCCTGTAATAAAGTGTAATTATATTCAAGCCCAAACAAATGCATTGTCCTTTGAGCTCTGTTCTTTGACTGAATATTAATGATATGGCACTGCATTTGTCAGATTAAAGCCTGTAAAAAAAAATACATTACACTGTGATTTAGCTTTTAGGTCTATGGTTTCTAGCAAGGGTATAAATGTCAATATTATTTAAAGTTTTTGTCTCATTAAATATAAAATTCAGCTGCAAATTGCAACTAAGTTAGTTAGTTAGGATATAACACCGTTGTTTCTAATTTGTATAATTTGACAAAAAAAGGCTTTGCTCCTGACTGATAAATGTCATATTTCACATGACCGCAACATCTGCATAGGTCCACGGTAGAGGAAGTATTCAGATTTCCGCATTGCCATGTTGAGAAAAAAGCGCTTCATTCTTCAGTTTGTAAGTAAAACTTAACAATAACTATGTTTGTAGATACATAGTTTTCACTTGACAAGAAGGATTTGAAAAATTGTAATCTAAAAAGGAACCAGTATCAAAATCCGTCAGACAAATATAGTAGAGAGTAAAGAGCACCATATTTGTATTATATGACATTACATTAATGGAAATAATCAAGTACAAGTTACATGAATTTGTTCCAAAAAATAGCAGCGTCTGCGTTTTTATTAACAAACTCAAACATTTACTGTATAAAATGAAAAGTGCTTGGAATATTTAGCTGTCTTGTGAATCACTGAATTAATATTTAGTTATATAACCACTGTTTCTGAGAACTGCTTCACATCTATTTTGCATGGAGTCAACCAACTTCTGGCACCTGTGAATAGGTATTCTGTGTTTGGGGTTGTTGTCTTGTTGAAACACCCCTTTCAAGGGCATGTCCTCTTTGGCATAACGCAACATGACCTCTTCAAGTATTCTGAAGTATTCAAACTGATCCATGATCCCTGGTATGCAAAAAATTGGCCCAACATCATAGTATGAGAATGATGATGCTTGCACCACAATGCTTCACTGTCTTCACAGTGTACTGTGGCTCGTTTCAGTTTTTGGGGTCATCTGACAAACTGTCTGCTGCCCGCAGACCCAAATAGAACTGTTTTGCATTTGTCAGTCCACAAAATGTGTGTGTGTTCTTTGGCAACTTGTAACCTTTTCAGCACATGTTGTTTTTTTCGACACTGGGACTTTGCAGGGGCTTCTTGCCAATAACTTGGCTTCACATAGGCATCTTCTAATTGTTACAGTACTCAGAGGTAACTTTAGACCTTCCTTGATCACTCTGGAGCTGATCATTGGCTTTGCCATTTTGACTATTCTTTGATATTCGTTTTCTGTTTTCTTCCATTTCTTTCTGGTGTTGGTTGCCCTTTTAAAGCATTTGAGATCATATTAGCTTAGCATCCTATAATTTTCTGCATTTCTTTGTATGTTTTCCCCTTTCCTGTCAACATTTTAATCAAAGTGTGCTGCTCTTCTGAACAATGACTGGAACGACCCATTTTACTCAGATTTTCGGAGAGAAGTGCATTATAACCAGAATATACAACGTTTGCTGCCTTTGTCCTTCAATAAGGGCCACCTGTCTGACATCAGTTTTTCCACAGAATGAATGACCTCACTAACTGAACTCCACACTACTATTTTTTGTTTACATACCCCTTTCAATTAATGATTTAATTACACAGAATCAGCAGCATGCATGTCACAAATTTTGGATTTGCTGGTTTTCAATTACCAACAAATTTCAATTGCTTTACTTTTTTTGTTGGTTTTCAATTACCTACTAGTAAATTATTTGCCATGTAGAAATTAACTTCTGGCATGTCCAGTAGCCCAGGACAAGAACAAGTTTAGTTTTGGTTACAGAAAGATAGCAGTCATTGTCATAGGAAAAGTGACACATTCTGGAATAATGCAATCTTAATAAAGAGCTGAAATGTGAAACACAGAAATAAAGAAACAGGTTATCTATTTTGCCTGATTTCAGTTGATGAATAAATTTTGAATTCTGAAAATAACATACTGTTAATTGACTTATTAAAAGCAATTTTTGTGATCAACATGAATACAGGGAGTCATATCTGTATCTCTGAAAAATACATCTCTTATTCCACCCCCACAGTAATGAAGGTGAATGTCAAGGGAGGAGATTGGTGCAGCATTTAATAAGTAGGACATTGTATTACTGCCCACACAGAGACCCCCATTAACTACTCAGAGGTTGAAGCACTGACTGTAATTACTCACAATTAGCAACTGGGGGAGGCTTGGAGGGTTTGGATTTGTGCCTTTATTCCATCATTTTTACAGTGAACAACAAACGTACAGAGGTGTTTCATTGAAATCAATTAGAATATCAATACAGGCTGTAATTACTGAGTGGTTGTTTTGGTTGTAGCATTTTCAGAGTGAAGTTTGGCTCTTTAAATACATCAACTGGACAAGATGAGCAATTAATTCTTAACTGTGTCTTTGCAGTCAACCTGGTCTTGTATTTCATCTTTTAAGATATTATTCCTTGACAGTGTAATTTTTGGAGCGAGTCCAGCCCCTCTCCAAGAGATCGGGTTCAGGACCCAGTGCTATGCATATGGTGGAGCCCAACTCCTATTGGTACTGCTCCACCTCCCCACTTGCTCCAGTTACCTCCATGCCAAAGAGGTGACATTCTACATCCCTTGAGCCTGTCTGAGCCCCACGGGTGACAGCCTGGCCACCAGACGCTTGCCATTGAGCTTCAGATCTGAGCCTGAGCCAGCCTGTAAAAAACAATGGAAGATATAGATGAAAGAAAACTGTTCTTTATCTCTTCCAATGTAAGATTATACTGACAGCTTAACATTTATTTGGAGGTAAAAGAATTATTAAGTAACCCATTAGTTATTCGTTCAGCGCAATCACAACCTAGTCTACTCAATAATACCAATAACTACTCTTGTTGCACAGTCAAGAATACATGTAAAAAAAAAAAAAGAAGAAAAAAAAACATCAAAATGTAAGAGAATAATAAAGAGAACCTCAAACTACTAGTATTATTCCTTTTTGTTATCTCTTCCAATAACATTGGCTAACCTGGGTATCCTGGGTTTGTATAGAGCCTGTTTTATCAGAACACTGCCTGTGTTTTATGTCCTGTACAACTTTTTTGTCAGGATGTCACTATGTTCTTAGATCTAAGTAATTACTTTGGTGAATACCAACACATCCAAATAAACAACCAGATAAATTGATTGCAGGCAGAGATGCTCACAAGTGGCTTATATGCAAGCCCAAGTTGTTAGTCTCAAATCTAAGTCACTTCACAAGTCTCTTTTGGCTGTAATGAGCATTTTATAAGTTGCTGTATACCATCCAGTCTGGTAACTGCACTGCACAGTTTTTTAGATGAGGAATTCAAAGTACATACTACATTATTATCATTCCTTTATCATACAGTATCAGCATTTATTCAGTTGTTTGGTATATGATCACTTTATGGGCCTATTGCATTTCATGAAAGCAGCAATGAAGAGGCCCTCACTCCACGTACATCGAGCTGAGGCGCCGTCGGAGGTTTGTCTGACTTCTTGTGTCCAGTGGGTGGTGCTATGGATATGACACATTATTGATGCATAGGTGTATTCAGAGCGAAACCCTCCACGCAATTTTATGTAGATTGGAAATTGTATGTTGAAGTTATAAGGACTTCCTGCTTCATGGCGATTGATCTGAGGCTGACTTCCTGTATCCAGTGGGTGGCGCTATGGATATGACACAGTATTGATGCATAGACTTATTCGAGGTGTGAGCAATTTTGTGTAGATGGGAAATTGTTTGTTGAAGTTATAAGGACTTAATGCTTAATGACAAAGGATCAAAATTGACTGCATCACCACATCCACCAGGTGAAAGCTTTTAATAACTTTTCATCTTCAAGGTCTGAGGATGATATTGACTGAATGTGTCTGAAGTCTGTTGTGTAAAATCTGTAGGAGGAGTTTGTTAGTAAGTAAGAGGCATGGAAATGCATCAAAATGGCGGTAAAAATCTAAATGGTGGACTTCAGGTTGGACTGATGGTTTGGGTCAATGGACCTTTTTTGTGCATCTGCTCATGATACTTATGCATACTGAATTTCATAAATGTATGTGCATGTATGAGTTGGGGATTCATAGAACTAAAATAGAATAGAATTACTTTATTGATCCCAGACTGGGAAATTATTTTGTAATAGCAGCAATGGTCCATGATGGATAACAGGTTTTTCAGTGTCCTCCTCTCCACCACAGCCTCCAGAATGTCCTGTTTACAGCTAATCACAGGGCCAGCCTTTCTGATGAGTTTACTGAGTCTGTTGGTGTTGCTGGCTCCGATGCTGCTTCCCCAACAAACCACAGCACACGTCTTGCTGCATACATTGAAGGATCTCAGCTTCCTCAGGAAGTAAAATCTGCTCATCCCCTCCTTCAGCCTCAGTGTTAGATCTCCAGTCTAGTCTGTTGTTGATGGTAACACCAAGGTACTTGTAGTCCTCCACCGCCTCCACATCCTTTCCCAGAATGCACAGTGGTTGGGAAGCCGTCTTCCTCTTCTTCCTAAACTCTATCACTATCTCTCTGGTCTTGCTCATGTTGAGCCGAAGGTGATTCTGTACTCCTCCTCCTGTCCTTCACTTATACACCCAACAACAGCCGAGTCATCAGAAAACTTCTGAAGGTGACAGGACCTGGTGTTGTACTGAAAGTCACTGGTGTATAAGGTGAACAGGAAAGGAGACAGTACAGTCCCCTGTGGAGCTCCTGTATCACTAACCACCACATCAGACAGGACACTGCCAATATGGACAAACTGTGGTCTGTCTGTCAGGTATGAATGAGAGCGTTTCACTTGTATGTATGAGAGTGTTTCAGTAGTGTGTATGAGAGCATTTCAGTAGTGTGTATGAGAGTATTTCAGTAGTGTGTATGAGAGCGTTTCACTTGTATGAGAGCGTTTCGCTTGGGTATATGAGAGCGTTTCACTTGTATGAATGAGAGCATTTCAGTAGTGTGTATGAGTGTTTCAGTAGTGTGTATGAGAGTATTTCAGTAGTGTGTATGAGAGCGTTTCACTTGTATGAGAGCGTTTCGCTTGGGTATATGAGAGCGTTTCACTTGTATGAATGAGAGCATTTCAGTAGTGTGTATGAGTGTTTCAGTAGTGTGTATGAGAGTGTTTCACTTGTATGTATCAGAGCATTTCACTTGTATGTATGAGAGCGTTTCAGTAATGTGTATGAGAGCGTTTCAGTAATGTGTATGAGAGCGTTTCAGTAGTGTGTATGAGAGAGTTTCAGTAGTTTGTATAGGAGCATTTCAGTGGTGTGTATGAGAGAACCCTGCTTTAGTATGGTCATGTTTGCACTTATTTGGGCTAACAAAATGACAGGAGCTGCTGCTAATTTAGATTTTTTGGGAATAAATACTGTCATAGGTAACCTGATTTCATGATAGATCTGCCTTCCTAGCCATGTATACACTGTGTAATGCTGTATAGCAGATGGGTCATCTTCATAAGACAGAAGCTGTTCTGACTGATAACAAAGACATGACTCAATGATATAATGATGATGCCAATGTAAAAACATAAAAAATGAGTATAAAAATATTAACATCTAATTATTTGAGGACCTTTCTGAATCAGAATCACAGTGTTTGTCAAGCTTGTCCTTATTCCTGCAAGGTAAAGGCTGCAGCCTAGGCAGAGGTAAAATCCAAACATTGGGTCGCTCCCTTATAGTCTTCTCCATGCATTTGCTGTAGTTCAGAAATGACTGCTATCAGTCAATGGAAGAAGGGAGTTTTAACCTGAGGAATTGTAGTAACCAGGCATCCCATGCTGGACACTTAAGTTTACACCCTTTCCATTGTTTACCATTGCTTTGTTAGTGCTAGGAGGCTTCATGTTTGTTCTTTATGCAACAACAGCTATATACATTTCCAAACATCATACAGGGCATCCTTATTGCATAATTCATCAATGCGGCCATCGTCTTACCACTGACTGGTATATGTCAACCATTAGCTAGGATATCCCCAGGTCAAAATTGACTGATCTAATAGAATTTATAAAAAAAAGAGATGACAAATAAAGCTTCTTTAAAAAAAAATACAATCAACAGAGAAACTGTGTGTGTTGGTCTGTGTGTGTGTGCTGTACTTCCAAAAATACTTGTCTAAATTCGCAATTAACTGAATTAGTAACTATACAAACACTCACAGGTGTAGTCTTGAATCAAGGATGAAACAGCTGGTCTTCAGGTCAAAGGCATTTATTACACACAGCAGGATACATGCAGTGAGCTCTCCCGGGACGAACTGAATTCTCTGTCTGATTCTCCAGCTTATATACAATTCTGGTCCAGGGGTGTCCATGCCCCTGAATCCTCCTTCCTTTTGGCCTGATTCATACCTTTATCCACTATTAGCTTCCATTTTTGGATTATACTGGTGGAACACCTCCTAATAAAGGCCTTAAAAATAAAGCCAGACACCCCATTTTCATTCCCCTCCTTTTCAAAGCACTTGGGTATCATCTGGCAATAGTCATTTTTTGTTTATTTCATGCATAGCAATCATTATCTCCATACACAGCAACTGTGACTTCACTGTACCTATGAAGGGATTACTTCTCCATTGTTTATACATTACTAGCCTCTCAGGTACTTTCCTCTTGCTCACAGAGAACAGCTGAACACTTCTAAATAGGATGAAGGTATTGCAGGTCAGATTTAGACACTACACATATGTGTGTGTGTGTGTGTGTGTGTGTGTGTGTGTGTGTGTGTGTGTGTGTGTGTGTGTGTGTGTGTGTGTGTGTGTGTGTGTGTGTGTGTGTGTGTGTAGCCCCATGTTGTGATGAAATCAGGTTTACACATCTGTTGCTTTGTTGTTTTGGGTGTGTGTGTGTGTGTGTGTGTGTGTGTGTGTGTGTGTGTGTGTTCATTGTGCTGGAAAGCGTGATAGTATTAACCAGGAAGACCACAGGGGCTATAAATTTAGATAAAACACACATAATAAAAATAAAAAAGTCATAATTAATTTTACCTGCAAAGAGCATAGTAAGGAATCATCCATGTAACTTTCAGGCAATTATATCAAAGAAAAGCAAAGTTCTGAGAAATTAACTTTTGAAGTCAGGTCAAAAAGACCTGAGGACAATACATTTCCCTCACAAAGTAAGATCATTTGAATATTGATATTCCTTTGATGTCATAAACTGAATGTCTGCTGTTGTCTGCTGTAAAAATGTAAATAACAAAAAACTGAAAAAGTATGCTACTTAATTGTATTACATTGGACTGATTTGAATGTGAATAAACTGAATTTCGATTAAAACAATTTTTTAAAAAACTGAGCATTTGATCGGATCACCTGATTAGAATTGTAACACTCAATTTAAAATCACATGAATAACAGGCTGTATGGCTAAGAATACAGTTAGTTGTCATTTACACAGTGGTGCCACTGTGTAACTGACAACTCAAGTGCTCTTTTTGCCCACTGTTGGTTATAGCCAGTTGTAGATTAAAACACACAGAACATTAGGTTTCATGGCATGTTCATCTCAGAGTGCAAGCAGGGTTTATGGTTTCACACTTGCAGCTCTGTCACTGACGAGAGGAGCTGCAGTCAAGATGTTTAACACCAACATGACAGGGAGGCACAGACACACATGGCAGTGAATTTTTGGACATCCTGTTTAAGCTCAGTTACTAGAACAGTCTTATATCAAAATTAATTTCCCCTTTTAATGATGATCTCTTTATTGTGTTGATAGTCATACAAATGTGGATAGAAAGAACAGACTTTCCATTGATACTAAGCAAGCACTTTTCTAATCCAAAATTGTGAAATCTGTAATTTTATTTTGTTACTTTTTCAAACAAAAATTACTCTATTAACAGAGTGTGTAAAAGTGGGTGTTATGGTGTTATGTCAAAGATATCCATGTATTGAACTACTACTTAGCAAGGGATGGGCCTGTCCTAATATTTAATTTACATCACTGAGTTTAGTCCTCAGTCCTTCATCCTCTGAACACCACAAGATAGAACCTGCAAAATGCAAGCTGCCTTATAGCCTGTTCCTCTAAACACACAAAATCATCTTACATACCATTCACTACTAACAGAGATGGACTGAAAATACTTGTGTGGACATAACTCAATTTGACACAGAAGTAGAATATGTGAATGTATAATATTAAATAGCCACAAATACAATCCCTACCCTATCGAGAACCATAATAGTTAAGCAAGTCCTGTGCTATGGTCACGCCTCAAGTGGAACACTAATTAGGCCTAATTCGCCCAGTTATTAACTGTGTTTCTCAGTATCTAACTATGAGATGATTCTCTGTTTTGATTGGCATCTATGAATATGACAATGTGGGCATTCAATATGGGGCCTGTCAAGGGTCAATTCTTAGTCCTTGTATATGCCCCTACTAGTGTTATCATTTAGCAATATGCTATCTCATGTCATTCCTACGCTGATGACACACAGTTATACAAATCTGTTCAATATGACTGTTATTGACCTGATTCAGTACATTGCTGATAATCTAGGATGCTTAATGAAACTAACTGTATGAAACTTGTTCTGACATTGCACTTTGATATTGTTGTTTCTGGCAGTTGCAAAAGCATGATCAAGAAGATGAAGACATTCCTTCCAAATGGAGATCAGAGGAGGAGATGGCAGCAGAAGCTTCAATTATGAGGAAACAGCTTGAGAATCCCTAAATGGTAAAACAAAAGAAACAATAATGGGGAAAACATTTGTTTTGTCACTGATACAAAAAAAATACCATAGTCACGTGGCCACAGATGAAGGTAGTTTTAGGAATAAAGCGACTTTGGGTGATGAAATGGAGATCAGCCAGGAAATATAAACTCCATCTATGGGATGCACTGAATTTTAAGCCACCAGATATTTTTGGCCAAAAATGGCAAAAAATAACACATTTGGTATCCAGGCGAATGAGTGAAAAGGCCAAAGTTTTTGACGGAATTTGTATGAGAACTTAATGCGGGGTGTCAAAACAGTCCATCACTTTGGTGTGGATAGATTTATCTCATCAATTACTGGGTGGACTGTAGTTAATGACTCATAAGCTTAATTATTAAAGTCATTGATAATGATATATTTCATTTAATATGTATCCTTAGTGATCTAATTAGTCAAATGAAAATGTCTCAGACCCAGAAATGGTGTGTTCTATGAAATTTTAAAATTCACATGTCATCTGTGGGCTAGTTGAAGAGTTGCCTGTTGGGCAATTAGCATGGCATAGCATAATTAGCTCAGTATCAGGTCAAATAAAGACAAAATCAAACATTGTTACAGACCTATATATGCTGACCACTGACTATATATATATATATATATATATATATATATATATATATATATATATATATATATATATATATATATATATATATATATATATGACATTTGCATGCACATCATGGATTTTTGGGGAAAATAAATATTGTTGAAACTGTGATTCTTTGTATGGGTATTCTAAACAAATTATTACAAAGATTACACATTTTTCGATGGATTGGGTTGAAATTTAGTCTTGAACATCCAAGAGGCTCTGAGAAATCTTTCATTAATTTAAATAGACAGTGATTTGTGATCAGCTATGTCTTCTGTGCAGTCGTGTAACATCATGGTGATAGCCCAAAGCATACTTTTTTTGTGCCCCACACAACCAGTTACACATTATTGTTTTGGGGTCCTGTAACGTTGCTCTGCAGGTAATTACTCTTTTATTTGATTAGTGAAGGATCTGCTGTCAGTCTGTGAAAACCATTAGTTCGACACACCCCCACTCCGTGCCTCAGGCTTTTCCATTGAAGTTGTGGTCTTTAACTATGTTAGGGTTGTATTTGCTAGAATTGTCATTTTGACCTGAACGTAGAATAAAATACAGATCAACTGTGGAAAAGAAATGTCAGTCATATGCTGCTGGCAGCCCACTCCCTCACGCAGTGTGTACTCAGCAGTACCCCTTCCCCGCACATCTGCTCTCACCTGGTCAGGTTCAAGCTCAAGCTCGAACTGCAAACAATAGCAAAGAGGCAACAGAGCAGAAAAATGCTCCACCATTGCCTACGTCAGAGAAGAAATTAGAAGACTGACAAAAAAAAAGCAGTGTAAAAAGAAAGAATTGGGCTGAGCCAGAAAGAAAACTAGCATAACTATCGAAGGGTCATTTCAGAGGTGGAGGGAGCTGTGGGATTTGTAAGGACTCAAGAGCGACACAGAGTTAGCCACTTTTCTGCTGGACACGTGAGGACCTCTGTTGATATGTTTTATTCTATATTTTAACTACAAGGCTAGGTGTAGCGGTGGTTACATAAATACTTACAATAGCGCATATTGCCTTACGATGTTGCAGTCGAGCTACGTACCTTGTTGGTAAATCTAGCTTGTTAGCTTGTTACAATGACAATGCCATCCATGTGGTTCACAAGCAGGATCTTACAGGCGCTGAGGTCATATGTGCACAGAAGTCACAATAGCTGTTTCTTGGTTTGATGTGCTCTTTATCACGGCTTCTCAACCAGGAAGGGTGTGTTTATTGTCAGCGTGTAGAAGAGAAGCTGCAAAATCTTGTATCTGCTGTTTGCCAATCTGAAGCACATTTTGCAGTCTGGAGCCATCAATCACAATGTTGTACAGGATTTGCCGATTCTCTATCAAGGCATGAGAGTGTTTCTGGTTCGCCTCCATTAATTTATCCAAGTCACCTTTCTCCTTATGTTTCCATATACTCTGCCTTCCATTTCTGTCCACATGTGGATTTTCTTCCTCTAGATTCTCTAACATGTCCTGACTTTTTTACTTTCCCTCCACTGTCTGGGAAAATGGGAACAAATGGGATGGTAACTGATCCGCAATGGTGAGGCATTTTCCTGCTATGTTGTTGTTGTCTGTTCTCCGCCAGTTTTACAGTTTTGGCTTGAGCTTGAGCTTGAACGTATCAGACCAGTTAAGAGCAGGCACTGCATCTGCATGGGGTAGGGGCACTGCCAAGTACGCTATGTTATTTTTTATTTTTTTAATAATGTACAATTTAAAAACATATTGTTTACGTTATGATTTGAAAACACGTTTCATGTATTCACATGGTTAGTTTTCTCACTCTTTGACTGTTCTTAAATGTGTAAGTGTTCGCATTTCTGGCCAGATTAGTGCTCAATATTTCATGCCATGGTGTGCAGCAATTAGAGGATTACTCTAACTACCACGATTAATGTGCAACATGTACTCTACAAATGCACTCTCTTGTTTTGTTACATGGCTGTTATGTATTTCTCTTCCAAAATAAAATGCAGTTAAGAGGTTGTGATTCCAGGCTAATATGTACAAAGCTCCATGTCAGTTATTTATGCGAGTGTGGTTACTGAAAAGGCCACTTATTTGCTCACTTCTACACTTGATTCTACACTGCTGCCACTTTTCTTGAAAAAAGTTAAGTCTTGTCTGCTTCACCCAAAGGCTTTCGTAACACTGTATGGAAAGGAGAGGGGTGGATTAATTTTAATGAATAGACATAGAAAATAACTGATTAGTGCAACCGTGGACAACAACATCCCTAACCCACAAACTAGACCCTAAACTTAGGGTTAGGGTTTGAATAACGGTACACTGCAGAGGGACCAAAACATGCAAAGCAATACCTCGTGGAGGAGCCATTTTGAGCTTGACACCCAGGGTTTAAAATTGGCACCCGTCACTCGCCAAAGCGTGTAAAAAATGTTTTGGCGAGTAAAATAAATAGATCACATGCCATTGGCAGGCTGCTGAAATTTGCTGACTTTGTTTTACTCTTTGGCATTTATGTTAATATTTGAAAATGTATCAAGTTGCGCAAGGTATAGGTCGGGTATTGGTAAATATAATGACCGGCCAGCACTGTCAATGTTTTTTGTGCCTCTGATTCATGTCTTAATATATGGAAGCGAATTTGTACCATAATTCAAATTAAAATGGATTAACAGAAATGCTTTTTCATTTTCATAATACAGCTGCAGTTTTTGACTCATAAATAAAATGAGTAATAATCATCCAAATTGCATTTTCATTTTTTTCTTCAAGACTGCTCATTTTGTCACTAAAATAAAACTAGGAGGACATTTGCATTGCATTTTCGTTTTCATGCCTCCCCCCGCAAAAAAATGTCCAAAATTCAATTTGAATTTGCAATCCCAAGCGGCGCAGGAGAGTGATGTCAGTGGCCTCTCTTCCTCTTCAGTCCCCAGTCTGACTGACCATTTTACGCATCTAAAGGCAGGAACACACCAGCCCAACCTTTGGATGTCTGAAGCATTTGGGCAGACTCGGACGAGGTCGGGAACAAATATGTTCCATGTGTTCAGCTGTGTTGGAAGCTTTCGCAGCCGCGTGGATGTTGTCTGCTCGAATTCAACATGCGGGAGGTTGGCTGTTGGCCGCCTGAGCCATCGGATTCTCTGATTGGCAGTGCGCTAGTGAATCAGTGCCGTGTGTGGGAGGGGCGGAACACTGTGTGCGCTTTGTTTTTCTGTGCACTTTGTTCCGTCATTCCCTGTTCTCATGTTTTGGAGTACTGGCATAAGACTAGCTGTTATGTCCGTTCAGGACTAATGAATCTTGTTATGGTAATGTATCGCTGCATGTTTAGAATTCAGCTGTTTTTGTCTGAAATAATTAAGTTTTATTTTGATCGAAAGTAAAGAGAGTTGCGTTCTTAAATCTCTCTTCCAGGAACTTTTTTCTACATTAGCACCACATGCTCATAGCATGTTGCGCAAGCACAGAACACACACGCTACTGTGGAGCTGGCAGCACGTCCAAGTAGTGTGTTCAATGCACGGGTCAGACAAGAGACAACAGAGTGGTTGGATAAAGGCAGTTGGCTGGGGCCTTAATACATTACAAGGCGGTGTGCATATTTGACGCTGGAGCAAGAGGAGAGTGTTAAATTAAAAGGTTGACAGTATGGTAGACAGATTGTTGTGGAGTTGTGGAGTCATTTCTTAAAAGTAATTCACAAAGCTGCTGAGACCTACTTTTAGTTATGAAGACCCCCCGAAACAAAAACACTTTGCAAATTACAAATTAGAAGATTAAGATGAAAAATGTGAATTGCCAATAAAAGCAGTATTTGCTCGAAAAGCTGCGTCAAACCACTCTCCATTAAAATTCTGGAATCGTGCACGAAGACAATTTGTGTATTGATGGAATGCAACTTTTTCTGACTGACAAACGCCCTATTCGCACTGGACTAGTATAACCTGGGGACCTCCAGTAGTTTGTAATAATTGCGGCAGTCGTCTGTCATCTTCATCCTGTGTGAATCTGCCACAAGTAAAAATTAGACCATAAATTACCTACCATATTTCGCCAAACACAGAGGTCATGTGATAATATTAGTCCTGTGCAAATCGGCATCTCTGTGATTTGTTTTTGTTTTTCTTAAGGTTTTTTGTGTTTTCCACACCTTTTTCTGCCTTTTTCCCGGTCAAGAATTATGGAGGCTGCGTTGGGAATTATAAATGAAAGTTCTGACAGCATTTTGGGTGCAAATTCAGGAGGCTCATTAGAACAGAAGAGCAAAAGATGATTAGATGGATTACATGCATGGCAGCATGTGGTAAGGAACATTTTTCCATCTTTCAACAGGCTCACTAGTTATTATATTAAAAATATCCATATCTAACCATTGTGCTGCTCCAACAAGGGCTCCAGTGCGATCAACCTGGCAGATAATGTCAGTAAATTTGAGTTAAAAACAGACTTCACCTATCCTGTGCGAATGCGCTACATATGTTAGCAGCTGTAAACACTCATAAAAACATAAAATACATCATGTGGTTTGGTGCTGGCCTGCATACTGAACATATGAGGAGAAGTTAACGTTTATAATCATCAGAGATGGTTACGGACATTGTTTTTTGTTCCTCTCTGTTTCCTGAATGTATCCGTATATGTGTGAATGTGTACATGAGAGACATACACTTATACCACTTCGTAGAAGGAGATTTATGAAGTTCACTCCATTGACTTGTATTAGTTCACAGGGTTGAGCTGCCACATCCAATATGGGGGCAACGTTGATGTACTGTCCAGCGGATACTTTCAGTTTATTACTGGGGAGAATGACTAAAGTACTGTGTGTTTGATGGGTCTAACTGTGAGACTGCAGTTTGCCCCACAGTCACTACCAGCAGCTCTTCAGAGCGGTTTCATTACGATCACAGTAAATGTTAGAGCATTTGCACACTGGAAAAAAAGGTGCGGCTGACTTGACCAAGCAAACACGAACCATGCCTGGCTTGACCACAATACAGAACTGGACCTGGTGCTGATTTCTCTGCTGTTTCTAAAAACATGTACCACATTCTATGCTACCAACACAGCCTTCACACTCTCCTCTTGCCTCTCCTCCAGCATCGAATATGCACAACGCCCCCTAATGTATTAGATGCATAGCACGGTCAGTCAGACTGGGGGCTGAAGATTTGTCACGACGGAACTTCATTCAAAGCAGAGCTCCACCAAAGACCCTGCAATCGTTGCGGAAGGTTTTCTGATGTGTCAGTGTTTCCCCTGTATGCATTCTGCTGCGGGATTTTCAGTGCCACTGCGAAAAAAAAAAAAAAGACATGATTTCTGTAGGTTTAATATCATGGGCGAGTGGCGCATTTAAGTTGCACACAGTGAAAGCACTACACCCTAAGTAGTCTTGAAATTAATCATTATTGTCATTACTGCTATTTGTATAATAATTTCTACAAGTCACCATTTAAATTCAGTGACTGAAATCCTCGTCATCCTATTCAAAGGCTGCAACAGGTGACTCATCGAACCGGGGTGAAGTTAGTTTCAGGTTGGATATTGGGCGGATATTCACTCGGGTCCAGCTGCGACTTTGCTGAAGTTCGCCCAGTGTTAGCAGCAGGAGGAGTTAGCTCACCTCACAGAGCCTCGCGCTGAATCACTGGAAACTGATTTCGGGACCGTCATTAAATTACGTCATTAGCATAAATGTATTAATACAAAATAATTGCAGTTTTTCAATATCTTCCATGTCATGTGACCCAGTGACTCCAAACCAGCAGCAGATTGTATTTGTTGTATTTTAGTGCTTCCTCTCTTTCATATTAATATTAATATGCAGGAATTATGATTTTTTCATTCATATGCAATGAGTATTTTCACCTTTTTTCTAAGTAAATCTTATATGTCATGTTTTATATTTATCAAAAGTGTCTACATGACAGTAAGCGTCACTCAGTTAGTCAATGCAACAAATTACATTTCTCTAAGACAACAGCAACAACATTAAAAAAAAGTCACTTGACTG
The DNA here is from genome assembly GCF_904848185.1 of Acanthopagrus latus. Taxonomy (NCBI): domain Eukaryota; kingdom Metazoa; phylum Chordata; class Actinopteri; order Spariformes; family Sparidae; genus Acanthopagrus; species Acanthopagrus latus. The sequence continues at coordinate 31,470,654 of NC_051044.1, read as the reverse complement.
GTTCTACTTCTGTAGATTAATTTGCCCCATTCCCTACTTGGAATGTGGAATTCACACTGTGTGTGTAGGCATTACTGGTTTTCCAGTGGAAAATATGATTAAGAAGCCTCTGCAGAATGTGCATAGGAGCACCTTTCAGCCAGTTTAGAGATGACTTTTATCACTTCTGTGGGTACATTTTGCCCATTGGGTGTTTCTGTGCAGCTATTCTTGCAGGTTTAATGGGAAATTTGATCAAGAAGCCTACATGATGCAGCAATCTACAATGTTCCATTTGTACTTGGAATCAGCTTGCTTTCTCTCTCTGTCTTTGAAATAGCAGCCTCAGAATTACTCCCAGACTCCAGAAGCTTCTATGTATACTTGCAATAAGCTTGCTGTCTCCATCTTTATTTGAAATATCAACAAGGTCCCACCCCCAGAGCGACTTTTCTAGTTGAGTTTTTACTCTGTGAGGTCTGGCTCGCTGTTCTGCTGTTCCCCGCCGCTATCCGGGCCCAGCATACAAGCCCCAGCCCATGCACCAGCCCCAGCCGGACCCCAGCTCAAACCCACACCTCAGCCTCGACCTTGGCTCTGCCCCTGAGCCACAGCAACCCCCATGACTATATCATGGAACACACAAGGAAAGTCATCATCAAGTGGAGAAAATATGGCACCACAGTGACATTACGAAGAAATGTCAAATGTCAAGGAGGCTGCTAAGAGGCCTTCGGCAACATTAAAAGAGCTGCAGGAATTTCTGGCAAGTACTGGCAGTCTAGTACATGTGACAGCAATCACCCATATTCTTCATATGTCTGGGCTTTGGAGTAGGGTAAATGGAAGCCTTTTCTTATGAAAAACATCCAAGCCCGGCTAAGTGTTGCAGAAACACACTTGAAGTCTCCCAAAAGCATTGTACGAAAATGTGTTATAGTCTGATGAGACCATGGTTGAACTTTTTGGCCATCATTCCAACAGATATGTTTGGCATAAAAACAGCACTGCACATCACCAAAAGATCACCATACCCACAGTGAAGCATGGTGGTGGCAGCATCATGCATTGGAGCCGTTTTTCTTCAGCTGGAACTGGGGTGGAGGGAATCATTAACAGTTCCAAATACCAGTAAATGTTGACACAAAACCTTGGTGGTGGCTGCCCACTCTAAACTGGTTCTGCTGCAGGTTTCTGCGTCTTAAAAGTACATTTCTCCTCTGTGGTGTCGCCAAGCGCTTGCTCATTGTGGGTTCTGTTGAGTTTTCTGTGTAAGGTTTCTTGACATTAACTTAAGTGCTTTTAGATAATGTTAATTATGATTTGGCACTAGACAAATAAAATTGAATGGAATTGAATTCCAACTTAAATCAAGTTCTTACTTCAGTAGAGACACAAATCTTTAGGGTGATCTGAAGAGGGCTGTGCACAGGAGATGCCCTCGCAATCTGACAAATTTGGAGCCATAGCCTTAGCCATGCTGCTTTAGGCCTAGAAGCTTGAGAGAGCTTCTCTCTCTCTCTCTCTCTCTCTCTCTCTCTCTCTCTCTCTCTCTCTCTCTCTCTCTCTATGTATCTTTATCACTCATTGTACAACATTAACTGTATCTCTCTCTGTCTGTCTCTCTCTTCATGCTGCAGGTATCTCTGACCCCGGAGCAGCAGGACCCAGGCTCTTAAAAGAACATTTTTCCTCTGCACTGTCGCCAAGTGCTTGCTCATTGTGGCTTCTGTAGAGTTTTCTCTGTCAGGTGTCTTGACATTATGATGTAAAGTGCTCTGAGATGATTGGTGCTAGACAAATAAAACTAAATGGAATTTAACTGACTGAAATTCACTCATTCATTCAAATCATTCCAGCATCGACCCAAGCCAGAAGGAGGAAATTCACAGGCTTTGTGATCTGTTTTGCACACCCTGTGTGGAAATACAATGAAGAAAATTGGCATATTTCACAGGTAGATGAACTTAAATTAAACAGAACAAATCAGTGATGATGCATGTAGTCTGTGTGACTATGGGACGCTGACTTTAATGAAGTTACTATTTCTAAGTTAACTAATGAAATGTTTATTACCCACTTAAAAAATATCAACCAAAACGTGGAATCTCTCCTCATGATTTCAACTCTCAGAGTTGTTCACATCTTCCTTGGTCATGTTGGTGAACAGGACAGATCTGTGAACACACCAAAATATATAAAAAATACAGATTGTTAAGAATCCAAGCTACCAAAGAAGAAGGAATACAATAAGAATAATTAAGTCTTCTTACCAAACAGTTTAGGAATGTTTTCCTTGGTAGCCTCCGTGATGGCAGCTTCCTGGTCTGCAGGAAGCTGATTGGCTGTGAAAACAGGGTGACATGCACCACAAATGTATTAATCTTAACTTAGATGACAAGATATATATCAGAACATGCAATATACGTTTTAGAAAGTACACATTACCAGACTGGAAAACAGTGACCACATTTACTGTCTTATAGGCTGAATGAAGGAAGCCCACTCTCAGAGAACCCAGGCTGAGGGGTGGTTGGGAGTTGGTTACTGTGAGTCATAGGAAAGTGACTGGAAGCAGAGTTTTGGTACCATGAAACAGGGGTGGATGGAAGTGGCCAACTTTTAGTTTGATAAGGGTCACTGGAGGAGGATATGTTATAATATATTCCAAGAGGTACAGGAGTGAAACATTTGTTAGTGTTGGCAAGGGTTGCTGGCATGCACTCTTGGTTCTCCTCAGACAGGGATGTCAGCATGCACTCTTGGTTCTCCTCAGACAGGGATGTCAGCATGCACTCTTGGTTCTCCTCGACTGGGATGTCAGCATGCACTCTTGGTTCTCCTCGACTGGGATGTCAGCATGCACTCTTGGTTCTCCTCGACTGGGATGTCAGCATGCACTGTTGGTTCTCCTCAGACAGGGATGTCAGCATGCACTGTTGGTTCTCCTCGACTGGGATGTCAGCATGCACTCTTGGTTCTCCTCGACTGGGATGTCAGCATGCACTCTTGGTTCTCCTCGACTGGGATGTCAGCATGCACTCTTGGTTCTCCTCGACTGGGATGTCAGCATGCACTCTTGGTTCTCCTCGACTGGGATGTCAGCATGCACTCTTGGTTCTCCTTAGACTGGGATGTCAGCATGCACTCTTGGTTCTCCTCGACTGGGATGTCAGCATGCACTCTTGGTTCTCCTTAGACTGGGATGTCAGCATGCACTCTTGGTTCTCCTCAACTGGGATGTCAGCATGCACTCTTGGTTCTCCTCGACTGGGATGTCAGCATGCACTCTTGGTTCTCCTCGACTGGGATGTCAGCATGCACTCTTGGTTCTCCTCGACTGGGATGTCAGCATGCACTCTTGGTTCTCCTTAGACTGGGATGTCAGCATACACTCTTGGTTCTCATGAGCCATGGCTGCTGGCATGCACCCTGGGTTTCCAAGAGGTACAAGGTTTGAACATTTGTTGGTGGAATGACCATTGGAGAATGAATTGTCAATTATTTCAAGTCTCAGGAAAGTACACAGTGCTAAGTTAGCACTTGTACGCAGGCAGTCAAATTAATTTATTCAGACTATATTTTCTTTCTACACTATATCTTGTCAAGGTGTTGTTCAGTATGTTTTAGTTGAATATATTCATGTTCGCAGTCTTGTGCAGACATAATTTTGGGAACAAATAAATTGGTTGCTTTTGGTGCAGAAGACTGTGTAGACTGTGCCGGCATACACCTGGAGGTCTGCTGAGGAAGCCTGCATGCCTCCAGACATGACAGGGACCTGTATAACTTTAATTCATGTACAAAACATGAGAAATATTTTACCAACACTCACCTTTGCTTCATCACAGGCCTTCGCACCCTGTTCCATGACTCAGCCTCTTGTGCTTGAGCTTTCCGTCCATGTTCTCATATATATTCAGACGTGCCTATTGTAGCTATAACATGATTAGAACATTTTAACTTCATAAACATACCATGTGAAGTGCAATGAGATCATTTCAATTATGAATTGGTGCTATATGCACAAAGGCCGTGTTGGGCTTCAACTTCATTAACTCAGTGTAAGTTTGAAAAAAGATCCATCTTCTAATTTAATCTTGAGTTACTGAACTAGTGTTCCAACATATTTTTACATGTAAAAAAAATATTCTGTTTAACATTTCCTCTCCTGTACACTGTCCTGGGAAGCTTTTCAAGACCTAGACCCTACACTGTCACTCTTTCTGGAATGCCATGGGTAAGGAGGGAGTTCATCCTCCAATATTATGTTGCCAAATTCTTCTTCAGACTTTTTTCTGTGTTGGTAGCAAATGACTGCAATGATCATGATGACGATGACCACAACCACACTGAGAACAGCTGCTGCTATAGTTGCAGGTCCATAGTTCTTGGTTGGTAGTGATGTGAAGCTGAGTACAACCTCACACTCCTCTATACCAACAAGGCTTTCAACTGCACAGAGGTAGGTTCCACAGTCATGCCCTGAGATCTTTTTTTTTAATACAGGTCTTCCATGAAAGTGTTAACAAAGGCATTAAAAGGCAATCCACTTGTCTTTGCCCATCTGTAATCCAGAGGGGGACTACCCTGTGCTGTCCTCACAGGATTGAGATGCATTCAACCTCAGATCTTCTCCTGCCACAGCTTGACCTTCCACACACTGGCTTACTTGGCCTCCCCATTACTGACAAGATTATGCTCGTGCTCGCAATTCCAGATAACTTTTCACATTGCCCTGGTAAGTACAACCATTAGCAACCCTTTACAAAAAACACCCATCAAAGTACTAGCTCCAAAGCTTAACAGTTCACATCACTGCATCAATTTAAAAAAAACACAATCTACTGAGTTGGGAAGATATAATCAAATGCAAAAACATCTGCCTGGTCTTCAAAATCCTACATAACATCGCTCCTCCCCTTCTCAACTCATTTATAACAGCAGTCATATCACTAGAAGCATCACAAGAGGTACCTTGTAACCCCATTTAGAAAAAGCACTTTCGGTCAGTTATCGTTCTCAGTCAGAGCCATCCAACACTGGAATTCAATGCCCACCATTATCAAAGACATAAATACATACTGCACCTTCACCAAACACCTCAAAACATGACTGTCAGATAACTACACCTGCAAACATTAACCCCTGTCAAACGTGATATGTGACATAGTCATTAAGTGTTGTCGCTCCATGCTTTGTATGTACCATTTTTCATTTTGATTTTATTTAACTTCTTGTCTCTTTTTTTGCATACGTTCTTTTTATCCCTTGCATCCCCTTGTAATTAGTTTTTTCTTAATTGCCTATTGTGTCAACCAACCAGGGACTACAGTCGAAAATTAGCCGTAAAGGCTAAAGCTGCTCCTTTACTGTAAAGGTGATTAAAGGAGACTGTCCATGTCATAATAAACAAATAAAGTACAAAAGGTATGTAAGCTTCAGGTCAGTCATTGTTAATATAGCAATGCCATCTTGGGGCTCAGGAGATGCGAAGTGGACCCTTTGCTTTAAGGGACCATATAATTATCATATACCATGCTTCCGGTGTGCCAAATAATAATCTCATCATTTTCACCTCTGTTAAGAGGCACAATTTCCACTCTCTCTCTGTATGTCCCAAGTCGTCAGAAGCAAGGACAAATTCACAATCAAGGGTGTTGGGGCTTGCATTACACGAGGCCCAGTTAAGTGTATGCAACAATAAAAGGGAGATTTAGGTTAAATTTGGCTATCAATAATAATTAATGATTATTTGGGATAATTATTAATTATGATAAATAATGTGATCCAGTTCACATTAGATCACCTCGGGGCACCACCCTTGAAGGGGAAAGATAGCAATTTTACTAAATCGGTCTCATAAAAATGTACTCAACTGTTTATAACTCTGGTTAATTATTAACAATTAATAATTACAACCAAATTTACCATAACAGCGGTAATGGTTGAAGGACTTTGGAGTTCTTGACAATGTAGAGCAGGGGTCACCAACCTTTTTGAAACCGAGAGCTACTTCCTGGGTACTGAATTATGTGAAGGGCTACCAGTTTGATACACACTTCTGAAATAGCCAATTTGCTCAATTTACCTTTAACTAAATGTCATTATTAATAGTTAATGATATTCATCTCTGCAAAGACACTGATCATGTTAATGATTTCTCACAATGAATATCAACAATGATTTAACAAGATCGGGAACAGATAAATATCAATATGCAACACTTTATTTCTATATTTTGTCTTAGTGCAAGTGTTTTTCAAATTGAAAAAAAAAAAATGTTCAAAAACATTTTAAAATGATCACTTCTACAACAGTCCTAGGAAATCACAATGTCCCATTTCTACTAGCCACAAACATTTTTTAACAAATCATGAATTACTTTGCACCACGTTTGTACAAATAATAAATCATGTAAAATACAAAAATGAACTATCAGATTTTAAAATAAATCTGATTACGTTTTGAATTTCACACTTAAGTCTGCAGATTTTTTTACATTAACATTTTAACATAAACACCAAATCTGGTATCTGTTTATTTGTCAGTTAGTGGGAAGCCTGGCATCGCATGCTGTTTACCAGTATGTTGTACTCCGGTGTGTAACTTGACAGTGCAACTCTGAGTGAGTCTTGCAGATGTGCATCAGTGAGGCATGTTCTGTGTTTGTTCTTGATGAAGTTCATGTCAGAAAAGGCTGATTCACAAAGATAGGTTGAACCAAACAGGCTTGCAACCTTCATAGCTGCTGTACATACACCACTGTACTTTTCTGTGTCAACAAGGCACCAAAAGTTTGGTGCAGCCTGATAGGCTTTGAGGTGCAGGTCATTTTGCAATGTTACAATTTCAATTTCCATCTGTCCAGCATCCAGGCTGAACGTTGCACTTAACTGCTCAGCAATGCATGATATGTCCACGTTCATGAAAGAATTAGAAATGAATGACACACATGGCTCAAGCTGATCCAGGTCACAAAACCTGTTCTCAAACTCTTGCCCAAGTCTTTTTATGACCTGAGAGTACTCTTCTGCGCTTTTGTCAAAAGCCTCACATGCAGAAGCATTGTCTTTCAGCACCATCTGTACAGAGGGAAAGTGCAGTACCTTTTTTGTCTGTAAATGCATAGAGAAAATGTTCATCTTGGCGTTAAATGCATTTAAAGCACTTATCATATCAGCAACAGTCTTACCTTTGCCTTGCAGCTCGCAGTTCAAACTGTTCAGTTTCCCAGTAATGTCCGTTAAAAATGCAAGGTCAAGTGTCCAGTCAGTGTCCTCCAGCAGCGTGGTGTCTTCCCCTCTGGACTGTATGAACTCTTTGATTTCACTCAAAAGTGACAAAAAACGAAGCAAAATCCGTCCCCTGCTGAGCCATCGGATTTCTGTGTGTAGTAGCAGGTCACCATATTCAGTTGACAGCTCCTCCAACAGTACCTTGAATGTTCTGTGCTGTTTAGCTCTGGCGCGGATGCTGTTTATGATCTTCACGACAGGAGTCATCACGTGCTCAAAGCCGATCACTTTTGCACATAAGGCCTGCTGGTGAATGATGCAGTGGTAATGCAGAAAGTTTGGGAACTCTGTGTCACCTTTACAATGAGCAATGAATCCTGTGTGTCGGCCGATCATAGCAGGAGCCCCGTCTGTAGTCACTGATACCAGCTTTTCCAGCGGCACTTTTTTCTCCACCAAAAACTCTTTAAAAAAAAAAAAGTCTTTAGGGGCAGTAGTGTGAGAAGTTCTTCTTTTGTGGAGAAATCATCAAACACCATCCTGATAAAGACCATCAGCTGCGCTGTACTGCCGCTGTCCACCGACTCGTCACACTGGATGCTAAACCACCTGCACCTCGCCAGATCACGGTCCAGCTGGTCGGCCAAGTTCCCGGACATCGCAGATACTCTTCTTACCATCGTAGCTGCCCCCAGTTGAACATCGGAGAGATTGGAGATCACGTCGGTTCCGTATTTCTTGTCTTCAAGTACAGTTTTAGCAATTAACATCATTGCTTCTTTAACTACCTCCCCGTCTGAAAATGCCTTCTTCTTTTTAATCAAGAATTGCGTAGCTCTAAATGAGGCTTCGGTTGCTTTTTGGGAGGCTTTAACTGGCCTTGTGAAAAAAGCTTGCTGTTTGCACAAAGCTGCCTTTAACTCGCGGGCTTTTTCTGCTCGCAGTGCACTGCCCTGTGGATAGTTAGCATGGTAGCTTGTGTGACACGTTGTGAAATGTCTCTCCACATTGTGCCGCTTTGCCGTCGCCACAGTCGCCCCGTAAATAAGACAAACACATGCTCCTTTCACAGTGGTAAAAAAAAAGCTCGACCACCCATTCATCGTGAAAATGATATGTCTTCTTTCTTTTTTCTGCCATCTTTTTATGGGTCAGTCATCTCCTCATTTTCGCTGCGCCCGCTAGGTTGTTTGGTCGTAGCAATCTGCGTAGACGCTACGTTTTGGTCATGCGCATCATACTGACCTTTGAACTATACTAGGTCATAGTTCATTTATATTAAACATTTTTTAAAGTTTTTTTTGATATATTGTTATTTCCAGTTTATGTGTAAGTGTGATTTAAACAAGAATAGCAAACAAAATAAATTAGATGCAGCTCATTGGTAAGTGGTGCTATTTGAGATATTTTTAGAACAGGCTGGTGAGCGACTCATGTGGTTCTTACGGGCGACCGGATGCCCACGGGCAACGTGTTGGTGACCCCTGATGTAGAGGTTGTCAACATTCACTCTAGTACAATATTAAATAAATCTCATGAGCAGTATTAAGTAAGAGGCTTTTGTTTGGGAAGAAACAGATAGTATATAGTGTGTTTTCTTTCTTGTGCTTACACTGTTGTGAAAGGACTGCCGAGTTCGATTTATGGTTTACTGTACTGTGTGCTAACTGTGTTGCTATGCTCGCTAGGAGCTCATTCGGGCTAATCTAGCCTGCACAGTCTTGCCACCATGTGTGACCACAATAAGTCATATTCCAGCTTGATCAGTGGATGATAAACAAACCTCAATTCACAGACGACCACTGTGCTGGTCCTTGTGTTTATTTCTTTGTTGTCTGCTAAGCATTCTTTGTGCAAACTTTACATACACATGTAGTGATCACCTTTGCTCAACATATTCACTGCCGCCATTTGTGAATCCCCGGTATCTCATTCAGAACCTGAAATCACCTTGGGATTCATGTTCTCACGCAAGTATCAACACATTTTGTATAAGATCAATTACAGACCTTTTTACTCACCATGTGTTCACGTCTGCACTTCCTGCTTTCTGTTGACAATCATTATTCAATAGATTGAAACATGGAAGGAAGTACATTATGGATTAGATTTAAACTTGGAAATTATGTTTTTTAATAGCTAGCTAACATAAGCTAACAAACGGGTCATGAAACCGTATAATTACATGAGTTGATACCTGAATAAACAAGGTGGTGCTAAAGCAGGTGTGCTCATGCACTACCACAAGCATGCACATACACACTCGTTCGCCCATCACTTTCAACTTTTTACAACTCTACACTTTATTTGCTTTGCTTTTTTACTTTTTTCAAAGTTCAAAAGTGCATAAAAACATGACACGGGGATGTTACACACTGAAATAAGACAACAATGAACAAGTATCGACACATTTTGTATACGAAAAATCAATTACAGGCCTTCATACTCAGTGCGTGCTGCTGCTGGTCCCACTACTGCTGCACTTCCTACTTCCGGTTGATAAAGGAAATCCAAGTTTTCATCTGCATGCATGCATTATTCAGATGATTGAAACATGGAAGTTTTGTTATATGTTCCAGTGTTCAGTTTATTAGTATTACATTTACTGTTATCACTGATATCCTATTTGTGTGGTATTGCCACAGTAGTATCAGTTTTGTTTGTCAGTTTATCGCAGGCTATTCACTTGCTCTGGCTCCCCTTCATTTGCCAGGGAGATAGCCTAGCCAGCCACTCACAAAAGTGGAGTCTCTGCATCACTTTTGGAATTTGTTGGGTTGTTTGTAACTGCAAATTCCAGATTGGGTAGCAAAGGCAGAAAAGTACAGTGAAGAATCAGCTTAAAATGTATGTATTATGTAGCTGGCTAAATAGCCTCATGTTCCATGTTTTAAGCTATGAATTAGCTGACATAGATTGAAATTTGGGAATAAATTTGACAGTCCACATTTACATCTATATCATAGCCTTTGCATGTGCAACACAAAATGAAATAGAATCTACTTTTCAAAAAAATCAAAAGTGCATAAAAACACTGGTAAACATGACACAAGGATGTTACACACTATTATAAGGCAAAAAACAAACAAGTTTAACCATGTTTTGTTTAAGGAAAAGTACAGACCTAACTCAGACTCACCATGTGCTCAACGCTGCTGCTACACATCCTACTCCCTGTTGACACAGGAAGTCCAAGTTTTTATCTGCATGAATGTATATAAAAGACGGAAATCAGACATTCAGTTTTATATGTTCCAATGTTCAGTTTATTAGTATTATATTTACATCACCCCACAAGCTTCCATTTGTATTCAGAGCCAGCTGTTTAGCTTCTTCTTTCTTTGAAATATAAACAAACAAAGTAAGTAAGACATTTGAACAACTTTATTTGCTTATTCAGTTTCTCTTTTCATGGTAAGCACATAGACCATGTTTGTCTGAAAGGTCTCAAAGTGTTCTATGTAGTGTTGTAGTATAAGTGCTTGTAATTCTGTGGTAGTTGAGCAAACTTTGGTCCAAAACATGGCAGCATTTGGACAGGGTTTACAGACATTATTAAGCACCTCGAGTCCTTGTGAGAACACCCTTCCCTATGGCCTAAGATGCAAATTGGGATTGACTTGATGAAGCAATCTACAAGCTTCCATTTGTAATTGGAATCACTCCTTTGTCTTTGAAATATCAGCCTTTGTAGTAATTCCATATTCTCATCTATGGCCAAGCCAAAAGATGAGAACTGGAGGTACTTTGGGGCTTGACAACTCTTTACATGAACCTAGAATGATCTTTGCCGGAAAGTTCTCTAGGAGTTCTACGTGGCAATTTATTGGTCTTCATAGTGTTTCATCTTTGTACAATTTCTTGAAATGTGTCTAAACTCAAATTATGAGGGAAGAGACAAACATGTAAATTGTTCTTTATTACATTTGTGCTGGGATATTTTTTACAAATAAACACACATACACTTTCTCTCACACATAACACATGTGACACAACATTGAGAAAGAAGGCAACTGAAGCCCTATCTTACTCTCAGCTATTAGCAGTACTGACAATAATCTGATTTCTTCCACATCATACATTACAACATGACATTTTGATGGGTGCCACATTTCACCAATTCAGACAACATCCAGTAAACAAGTTTACATGAAGACATCTATGTGCGCCCTCCAACATGCTGCTTGAAGCTTTGATTGCAGTATTATTTACATCACCCACCCCCTGCCAAAAAACAGCAATGACAATACATAATCTTTGACCAAAACATTTGAACAACTTTATTTGCTTAATTTCTCTTTTCAGAATCATTGTAAGTCATTTTATTAGTGTTGTATTCACAAGAAACACCTAGACCATTTTTGTCTAAAAGATCTCAAAGTGTTGTAGTATTATTGTTAGTGCTTGTTGCGTGGGCACATGGGGTTTTCCTTTCCTTTCAAAAGAACTCACAGGAAACTATAGTGTCAAAAAATGGTTTATTGGGGGCCAGAATACCATTGTTTGGATTGACTGGTCACCCTCCATCCACCACCAGTGCAAAAACAGCCTGTAGTGTTTTCCATACGTAGCCCAGAACACCATCGTTGGTAGACTGGGTTCATTTATTTGACCATCCGCAACATCACATCTCCAGTCTGCATTCCCCCGGTTCAGAGGGTCTTATTGAGGCCTGTAGGTGCCCCTGTTTTTAGTTTGGCGATCCAGAGCCTCTCGGCCTGTATTAAATGGGCTGCAGACCAATAGGGCTGGCCCTCCATGCCAAGTTATTTGCCCCATGTGTCCGGAATTGATCATATAACAGACACCTTAGTTGATTTATTGATGTGATAAAGATGTTGTTGCAGTCAGTACAACAATATATTTTGTGTTTGTCCGATATACAGCTTTTGTACACATTCTACATTCAAACGCTGAGGAGAAGTTGGTCACCAGACGAACCAAGTTTTTGTCCTTTTCCACTCTAGTGATCCACTCTTCGCACTCAGCACCCCTCTCCACATCCATTTTTATGGACCTCAGGAAAGTGCAACTATAGCCTCTCTTCCTGAGAGCACCAAAGAGTGCACCCCTAAAAGGATGAAAAACATTTTTATGTAGCAAAGCATGTGTGTCATTGGGTTTAAAATACACTCTGGTCCCTGGGTGAGTCACTTGGGAAAAACAGTTCATTCTCAGTCAGCCATATAAATAGTGGCAAATGCAGGGACAAACTTCTTTCCCATGGCCATACAGTGGATCTGGAGGTAAAACCTGTTGTTGAATATAAAGTCATTTCCGGTTACACTAATTCTAGGAACTGGAGAAGGGCCTCATACGGTCTCCACAAATCTGGATATATCTCAAAAATGTGCATGACTGCCTTCAGGCCAAGTTTATTTTGTTTGTGAACAGAGCATCAATGTGGACCGTGAAGCACATGGACAGGACAGTAATGGTTCAGACTTCACAAAGTCATATGTATCTTTAATGTAACTCTCATGGCTCTGGGACAAGGGATTAAAAAAAAACTGTCAATATACTACAACTCTACAGGATTCACTCCCACAGTCGGAGACAATCGGCAAGCCCGTTTTTTTTTTTTATAAAGAGAGGGAGGCCACTGACTCTAACCGTTGCGCAGGCACATGGGGTTTTCCTATAAAATAACAGGATTAGGGTTATGGTGAAGGTGCACTACAAACTGCCTGAAACATGCAAGTCAACACCTCCTCATTAGGGTTAGGTAACGGGGACATAAGTGTATGTTGGCCCCTTGGAGCGCCATACGGTGCTGGCTCACAACGTTTACGCTGATTTATGCTCCATAATGGGTTACTCTCTAGGCCGATGATTTGTATCCATTGCAAGGTAAAATGGGCATACAATGTTCTCTCCGTACTAGCATTTCAGGAAGTACAATGGCTGTCCAAAATGGCAATGTTGGTAGTGCCCCCTCAAACAAATGCTTAAAAGAGACATTTTATGCTAATTTTCAGGTTCACAGATTTATTTTGGTTTACTACCTGAATAGGTTTTTAACAAGACAAGCCTGTTGTGCATATTGAGGGCGTGTCGATTGGACAGTCTGAAAACACAGGTCGCTCACTCAACTAAATAAAGAGAAATGTCCCACAAAGCAACTTTACATGACCAAGAAAAAGTAATGTAGTAATTGTATCTGTCTTTGGCAACATGTGATGAAAAAATACTGCATAAATATGTGTAGACACGTCTGTCCTTCCACCTGTCCTACCAACTCTTCATCACATTTCTGCCTGAAAAACAGCAACCATCTCCGGCAAAAACCTTAAACTCACCAAGTGTTTGTGTTTAAAAAAAAAAATCACCGCAACGGTCAGCCTCTTGACTGAGCCAGTTTACTGATGGCGATTATGTAATTTAGAGTGAAAAATGTAACTGACAATTTCCAAGATGCATGGTGAGGTCAGGATCTCAATCACTACACATTATAACAGCATTCATATGATTATGAACTATGCGCAGGTTTAGATTGATGGGAGGACACCGTGAAAACACCTTGAAAACACACAGACGTCTTCATCATGACGTGTACCGTCTTGCCTCTTTAGGAGCCACAGTGTCGGCTTTCTGTCGGCTTTCTGTCTTTGTCTTTAAGGCGGAGATGCTTTGCTCTGTGTGAATGACCAATGGCGGAGAAATGGGGTACCACAGCTGCGACAATAATGCGGTTTCTCTGTGTGAAAGGGACGATTGTCACTTAGTCACGGAATTAAAGGTGAGTCTACTGATGAGCTGTTTCAGGATCGACGTTTATAGTGGGAGAGATGAGCTTCTATTAGTGGAGATTTTGTCATGGATTGGATTTTGTTATGGCCTTCTTTGGGGGTTTTGTGCTTTCAGACATGCTCTAAAGAGGCACAGTTTCTTGATCTGCAGGAGCTGATGACTCTCACACACCTGTAGCACTTTTAGTTTAATCGGCTCTGTCACATCGCGGTGAGGGTCGTCCTGTCTTGGGTTTTGCCTTGTGAATTTCATGTTTTATTTTGAAAAGTAACTCTCCTCTCATTTCAGGTCACTTGCCCTTCCTCTTGTGTCCCTGGTCTGAAGTCATCCCTAATCCTTGATTGTTTTCACCTGTGTTCCCCTCCCCCATGTGTATAAAGTCTTTGTCTTCCCCTGTCTGCGTCGCCAAAGTATTTCGTCCTCTGTCGTGTACTGAAGCCCTGTTTCACAGTCTTGCCATAGTCACAGCTAAGTATTGTTCAAGTTTTATTTTCTGAATTGTTCCTCTTTGGATGAGTGGCTTTGAGTTGTAGTTTTCTGGTTAGAGTTTGATTTTCAAGATTTACTGTTTGATAGCCTTTTGTTTTCCTCCGTGTGGAGCGCTTTTTGTTGTACCTTTATAGTTTTCAGAGTAGCAAATTTTATAGCCTGTATTTTGACCTCGGAGTGATTTTGTTTTCTATTTAAAGTTTCATAGCTGAAGTTTTCTGTACAGTGTAGGATTCCTCCTACGGGACGTTTTTCGTTCTTTGTGTTTTATGTCTTGTGTGTCCTGTTTGTCCTATTAGAATTTCATAACCTGTTTATTTATCATTCACGCTGAAGAGTTGCAATCAGTCAATAAAACCTGACATTACTTCTGCCATTCTGCATCTGAGTACTCTCTCCATTGTCCAAGCCTGACAGGCTCCAGTTTAAGAACCCTGGTCTTCACTCTGCTTGCTGCCAGATTATTTTGTTATGTAGATATAGTATGGTCTACCAGTTATTGACATTCTCACTAGAATTTCTCGCATTTGTTTTTTTTTTGTTTTGTTTTGTTTAGTTTTGGTTTTTTTGCCAGTGACCTCCTCTGAACACAGCTACGTGCCACCCCGCGACCCAGCCTCCTCAAACAACATGTTTAACTCGTTCAAGCCGTCCACCTCTGCCACTGTGAGTCTCTCCCTCTAGACCAGTGGAGCCAACATGAGCCTCAGCCCTCCTCCCCCGCTAACCTTCAGTAGTATTTCAATAAACTGCCTTATATCTTCACCCTATCTTGGTGTCTAACATGAAATTCTTGACCTTTTTAACTTTAAAACTTTTTACATGCAAAAGAACCTATAGAAAATAATGAAGGAAAGGCAAGAGGTGTCTCCTTTTTAATAATATTTCTTATTTGTAGTGACAGTTAATTGCACCTGTGTGAAGAATTGTTGCATTGGTTTTAACAAACAATAAATGACTGTAACCTTAGTTGACATCCCCACCTGTTCTATTATAAATCCAGAGAGTTACAGTGAAATGAAGAAGCATTAAATTAAACTTCTTTGTCTCACTACTGTCTTGCAGGTTCCCATGGATGGTGTTTCCAATTGATGATGATTATTAGGGCCAGAGCAGGTCACAGACCTGTGAGGTCCATATTGTAGTTGAAAGAGAGAGAATTATTCTGAAGATACCCCAAAACTCATCAAATTTGGAATATACATCACATCCGGTGTTAAAAATATTGATAATTTAATGCCATTGGGCGTGGCCATGAACTGCAGGCTCTATAGTGCTCCCTATTGTTCATGCCTGCCTTCCACATGCTCATAGATGAACGAAATTAATTACACAGATTCATCATGAGCGGACGCTCATGAAAGTCTGGGGGACCAATACATCATTCCAACAGGAAGTCGGCCATTTTGATGTGTGGCGACATTTTTCCCAAATTCAAGCCTGCTTTGAAAACTATCTTGTCCTAGAGCTTATACACCACAGTCTTCACACTCACTCAGTATCATCTTCATGCCTTGAAGATGAAAAGTTATGGAAATCTTTCGGCTACGTCATACCTAGTGAGTGTGATGGTGGAAACCATTTTTTTTCCGTCGCTGTGAAGCATCAGGTCTTTATAACTTCAACATACAATTTCCCATCTACACCACCATGCACATACATGTAGATGGTGTCGCCCCAAATACGTCTCAGCATCAATACTAAGTCGGCCATTTTGATTGTGGCCGCCATATTGAAATATTTCCAATCCTCGCACCATAATGACATCCTCCAACAGATTTAACACAACAGACTTCACAGTCACTCAGTATCATCCTGGGACCTTGAAGATGAAAACTTGTCAAAAGGTTTTGCCTACAGCATACCTGCTGGCCATGGTGGTGCGGTCAATTTAAATCCTTCGCCATGAAGCATCAAGTCCTCATAACTTCAACATATAATTCTCCTTCTACACCAAATCTCTCAAGAATGTAGAGGGAGTCGCCCTGAATATATCTGTGCATCAAAACTTCATCAAATCATCAAAGCGCCACCCAGTGGACACAGGAAGTCAGACAAAACATGCCCCACCTCCTACTTGCAGATACAGCAACGAAATTCGGTGTGCATATTTGTCAAGAGCAGACGCACAAAAACTCTCTTGGACCCATACTGTCAGTCCAACAGGAAGTCGTCCACTTTGATGTGAAACGTCATTTTATGCCTCCTTTGAAAACTATCTTGTCCTACAGATTAAACACCAAAGTCTTCACACTAACTTAGTATCATCTTCATGCCTTGAAGATCAAAACTTATGGAAATCTTTCAGCTAGGTCATACCAGGTGACCGTGATGGTGGAAACAATTTAAATCCTTCGTCATGAAGCATCAAGTCCTCGCACCTTCATCATATCATGTGCAAGCTGCGCGAAATCTCTCAGGAATGTAGAGGGAGTCGCCCTAAATATATCTGTCCATCAAAACTGTGTCATATCCATAGCGCCACCCACTGGACACAGGAAGTCAGACTTTCATCATCCGATCTACATGACGTTTACTGCTTGTTTTCTCCCCAGCATCACATGAAAGTAACAGATGAGAGCGCGATCCGACGGCGCTGCAGCCTGACACTGTATCACTGTAGCAGACCACCCTCTGTGCCCCTTGTTGTCAGAAAGAATCCAATCTCACTCCACTGTCATACACCCAGTTCATCCTCCCAGATGCTGACATTTATAGCATGCTTATCTGGACTGCAAAGCAAGATAAATCAATCACAGCATACTGACAGGTTTTTAAAAAATCAAGATTCTTAATGGACAAACTGATTATACTGGAGATGTTTTGAAGCATAAAAACAGGTAAATTAAAGAAACCACCCCATCTTTATCTGAGCAACATCAAGTCTAGTTTCAATTTGATATAAATTAGGTGTTTCTCTTTTCCTCCATCCTTGTTTTCCCTCTTAAAGTCTCTTATTTCTGCACTTGTGGATGAGCCTGCGATGAGCACTTTCACTTTAATAGCGATAGTGGATATGAGTGATAATTTAATCTTGACAAAGAAGCTGAAGAGACACTCCATCTGACCACCACCTTCACTGTTGTAATCTCAGTCTTATGTATTGTTGTTTTGCACAACATGTGCAAGCACACATCTGGCACAGGCCTTTGTGATTTAAGCCTTGTACAAGAAGCACTTCCAACACTGTCTGATAATCAGTTGAATATTGTATAAAGGTCATTTCATCCTCTTTTAAGAAGGATGAGAACTCTGATTAATATTACAAACCTGTATTGATCTTCAGTGACCTTTAAATGGGTCAATTATATTATACAGAAAATAGCAAATGAAAGTGTTCCCTCTGCTGTGAAAATGTTTTATCTGCTACATTCATTATAGTTATCAGAGCAGGCATGAGGAAAACGCAGTGAAGTACTAGGTTTTCCAACCTTGTGCGTTGATTTGTCTACTTGCACCTCTTGATTGGATAAATAGATGAATGCACTGAGGTGGAACACACCAACTTTGATGCGCACTGTGATGTCATGGTGGTATTGTAGAAAGCCTTTTTCAAAAGCACATGTTTAGTAATATAAGGACAATTCTGTTTTTCAAATATTGGGCAGCTCTTCCTCTGTGTGGAGAGGCAGCACATAGCACCCACTGGGAAGCGATGTAAAACATCAAAAATGTTAAAATGTAGTATACGCTTAAATTGAATATTTATATATTTTTAGGTGCGCCTCATTTGAGGTTGCTAAACTATGTTCTGCTGCTGTAACTGTTTACAGTAGCTCAGTTTCCCCGTCGGTGCCATGTGCTCCTTCTCCACACTGTGGAAGCACTGACGGTCATCTACTGCAGGTAATACACTGACAAGGAATAAGCACCTCATACAACTACACATCAAAAGAACACAACAATCACTTCAAGCCTTAGACAGTGATTTAATGTGAAACATCTGTGGAGGAGACGTTTAGTTTAACCCACAGTAACTTTACTGGAATTTTTGGAGAATAACTATACTTGTGCACTGCAAAGATATCACAACACCAAGATAAATTCTTGCTGCTTTAATAAGAGTCACTGATTGTCTGTGTGTGTGGATGGGTGATAAAGTGAATATGCCATGGTTGTGTTTATACATGCTCCATTAAAAAGTGTCCATGCTGGTGCAGCATTAAGTTTCACTTCATTGAATGAACCCGTAGCTGGCTAGCTTAATCAAATATCATTTGACCCTGTGTTTACTTATTCACAAAGACAGACGTGAGAATGAAGAGAGGGAAAACTGCAGCAGGACAGGGAAAGGAGAGTGACAGAAACAGAAAAAGAAATGGTGGAGATGAGAAAAGGACTGTCTGCCCACTGTTCACAGGATTAGCATTATGTTCCTGTTGAAACTGAGAATTGCTTCTCACTGATTATACCTGGTTAAATAAAGGTGTATTATCCACAGAGTTGTATTTTATAGCTACAGTCGAACTTATGGTCCTGATTTAACAACAACATGTACTGTATGCAAACTCTGTTAAACTAAGAGTAAAAGTACACATCTTAGGAAATGTAGTGGAGGACAGAGTGAAACTTTACAAAAGCCAAATACCCCAGTACAGCACAGATACTCTCAGAAGAGTACTTAAGTACTGTAATTAAGTATTACTATTTCACACCAATAGTCAATATCACACACATACAAAAAGATAATTTATGCTACTGCCTAATGACATGCTTTTAATGCTGTTATTCAATTTCTGCCCTCAAAACATCTAAAATTGCACATATTTAGATCAGGGAAATCAAAAAATCTTCTGCTGGTTTTTGTTTTAATTTGCTAATTGTTTTGTTTCCCTTTCTTGCATGAAATATGCATTGTCTGTGATAGAGATTCACTCATCAACGCTGGAAAAGTGTGGGGTTTGGATTAAGTGAAGCAGACTGCAGCGATCTCCACCAACCTTATTCTCCCAGTTTTGGAGAGTATTGTATAGTGATGTCGACAAAACAAAGGAGCTGCCCCAGGTACTTTGTCGTTGTCCGAGTTGAGGCCAGCCCCTGGTCCTCAGTCATACACCGCTGTAGACCTATGGTCAGACCCATGACCCCTGCATGGACTGCTGAGAGCTTTCGCCTTATTTCTCTGCCCCTCGTCCTGGCCTCCTGGTCACCCCATACCCAGATCTGCTTTGGTATTTAGTCCTGTCTCCTTGTCCCCCCTCAGACCTGCATCGCCCCCTCAGACTTGCCTCCTGGTCACCCTTTGGACCTGCATATGTGTCTCCCTGAGTTTGTAATACATTTTAAGACTGATTAATCAGTGTTGTATGGAGCTTGTGGGTGTGGGATTGAAATGCTATTTTAGCGTTATTTGGTGTTGTTAGGTGGCTCGGGCTGAAAGTCAGTCTCGGAGGCTTGAGAAGCTGTGGCCAAGAACAGCGATGACTGCTAGCTAACAAACGATTATGTATTTATTATTGTGTGTGTGTGTAATGTTATTTAGTGATTTATAGCATGTGTCACACTGCTCCAGCATTAAGACTGCAATTGCATCAACTTCCAGTTAAAAATCTGTTCATTCATGGCTTTGAAATAGTGAGACTGAAGACATTAAACGTCAGATTCCATCTCAGTAACACTAAGGTATTCATGTAATATTGCACGTGAACATGAAGCTATCATGGCTGTATTTGTTTGCAAACTTTTTATCTTGACATCAGTTTTACTGAAAGCATGAAGTGTCACTTACAGCTTAATTGTATTTGTCTACAAGGCGCGAGGCGATAACTGCATCCAAATCTTTCATCTCATCTGTCTCCACCCTCTTTTCATCATTACAACCTCCATCTATTTGTCCATCTCACACAATGTCCATGCAAAGGACCACAAATTGGATCTAGAATATAATTATTAGGATAATAAGGATATTGTTATTGATAAGTGTTGTACTTTTGAACTGTGGTTGGAATTTGCCAGGGAGGTAAATCCAACTCTCCATGCTGCTGTCACTGTAAGAATTCAGCAGCAGACACTGAGTTGCCACTGCAGTGATGACGGCACCACAAGATGGTGAGACACACAAATTGCTGGTCTTCCCCTTTGTCTGTTCTTCTTTTTAACTATTTTTATGGTTTTCTTCTCTCTGTCTTCTCTATTCATTCCCTTTTAATGTCTCTTTCTTTCCTATTCTTAAAGGTGTAGTTCACTGTGCAAAATAAATCAACATTATTTTTCAAAGTCCCAATCATATCCAAAACCTATAAATGTGTGTACTGTACTGTTATTACTTTATCCAAATAGAAATACTAAGATTTGACAGAGATTGTTGAACAATAGTGGTACGTGGTTGACATCAAGAATATTAAGTAGCACTTCATTAAAGCCTGCAAGTTATGGTAAAAATCACAAAATTGCACTATGTCATTTTTTGCAACTTACGGAGTAATTCCATTTTATTCATAAATATACAATACATGTTGGTCGCTACTGGTACTTATATTTAGGTAAAGGGGAGCAAAGGAGTAACACTTTGGAATTTAAGAGGAAACAAAATGAATTATACTGTAAGTACTGGGTTTCTCAATATATTTTAGAAGAAAGGAGAGATGGAATATGCTGCAAGTGTTTTGTAAGTACTGGGTACTTACCCGGTTTACATATGATCTCACTCAAAACTATTCCAGTCATCTCCACATCTGCCTCATGATACACATATTACTTCTTATACACTTCAACCATTGTTGTGTGTCATACGTCAACCTAAGGTCAAAACACTTATACACAGAAGAGGCTTCACCGAGCCCCTTCACAAGGGACTCCTTACCTAACATTCTTTGTTCATTTTCATGGCATATTATACCATTTACCATACATGAGTACATCCATTCATACTCTGCAACCACATAACTATCACAAGACAGAAGTCATGTCAGAAGCCCACAGACATAAGGTTTCACTTTACACATTTTAATGTTGTATCTATATTGCTATATCTATATATTGAATCTCCCTCACACTTCTTTACCAAGTAATGTATATATGCTTTGTCAGACAGTACATTTACACAGTAAGTTGTAAAAAAAAATGACATGATAATTACTGTGAAATTACAATATGAGCTGTGTAATAATGTGCTATAATTGCAGTTGTTGTTACCTTAAGCTAAAACACTTTTCAGGTGGTGTTGCAGCCTTACAACCAAGGAAAATAGATCATCATATAGGTTCATGTTTAATATGCAAAATATATCATAAGTTGAAACTTAGCAAATTGTTCTTTTTTGACAGAAAAAACATGATTTTTTCATGATTTCATATTAGTTTTTATTGTAGAAGTAAATGAATATGTGTATCACCCATATACTAATATTTGTTAGAACCTTACTTTGCACTTAAATGTTAAGTAGAGACACTTGTTAACAGTTAGGCAATTCTTATTATTGTATTAATTGTTACCTAATATTTCTTACTATATTAAGCAAAATAAATATCACTATTGTAAAATACAAAATAATGTCTACTTTATCTCATTAAACATGAACAGCTTTAGTAAATGATTGCTAAACACATGAATTACCTGAAAATTAAACTAGTAGTTGATGTTTATGAACACTTGAATCTGACTGATTATTTTGCTTTGGTTTCCTAATTTTAATTAGATTTTCCCTTTCAAGTAGAAGTTTTTGTAAAAAAAAAAACATGTTTAATCTTAGGTGGCAAAAAATGTAATAAAAAGCAAAGAGAAACCCTGACAAAAAAACAAATTCTGGCTTGTTGTTCCATTTTTGTCTGCCAGATTTCATTTGATAATTGAATGAATGGATAATGTAAGTTATAGTCATGAAAACCAAATCTGGATAATTCTGTATTCACCCAATATAAATTTGGGGTTTTTTGCAGGGCAGATCATGGCACAGGCAGTAACCATTCGAATGGCATCTAACACACTCAATCACTCACTGATATTGACTGTCTTTTTCCTCAACTCTTCACCAGACACAAACCCAAAAAGGGAGGAATAAAAAGAAGTCAGTGCCCAAGGCCAGCATGACCCCTCCCCCCAGTTGTCAGAATCAATATTGGTATGTATGACAAAGACAGAGGGTCCCTAGGGAAAACTGCTAGACTGAATACGGCACTGGAAATGACAAGTGACAAGCGAGCCGCTGTCTGAGGCTGAAAGACAAGCTAACGACCAGAGACCTCCATGACAGATGCTCACCAACACGTCAAGGAAAGAGAGGACACTGGGGAGTGAGATGACAGCACGCACAACCAAATTAATTCCCCCCAAAAACAGAAGAGTAGCCTCTGAGGAAAGGAAGTCTCTACTCGCCCCTTCTGGTTCAGCATTTAGAAAACAAGGAGCTCTACTATTTTCATATAGACTGAACCACTTCTATACACTCAATCATGTGACCTCTTCTCTATTTTGATTTTCATTCTCATTTCATTTCCCTTTTTTTAGCATTTTGTATGACCATGTTGGGACAATGATAGCGCAGGTTCGATCATTAGAGATTCATATTTACAAACAGAATTTATTACAAATAATTATGAATTTGCATGAATACTGTTATTGATGGATGTTCACTTAAAGCTGGGGTTGGCAATTCTTTTCAAAAGCATTTTTTTTATTTTCGTATACTATCTCTTTACATCCAGACAACAATCAAAATACAACATGATTTGGTAAAAAAAAGAAAAGAAAAATGGTCTATGGCAGCGACAGGGCTGTAATAACTTCAATCTGTTTTAGCGGCCTGAAGATATTGTATGGACAGCTTACCTGCCTATCAACATCTTCTTAGTTGCCCACCCTGCGCTGACCCCGCCCATCACTCATTGTCTAGGCAGCACACTGCTGGAGCTATGGTGGAGTGAGCTCAGTGTTCACGGACAAGAATGGCAGTGGAAGTACAGAGACGCTTTTCATTAGCAGCTGTACCTACAGCAGCTTGTACTGTCAGACAGAGAAAGAGAAGAAAGACTCAACTGGAGAAGACTACAAACAAAAAGAAGTTGGATGGCCCAAGAGGTGAAACGACAGTCAACATTGGAGTGACTATTGAACGATGAAGTCAACTGATGGAATGGAAAGCCTGAAGACAAGGCTGCATTTGAAGGCCTCCAAATGCAGCCCACAAATGCGGCTTTCTTTTCCCCCTTTTTGGAGGATGCACCGCGACTATCCTTTGCAGCCTCCCATATCTCAAGATCATTTGCACGGAAGAAAGGCAACATTGCGTGGCATAGATCATCATCTTCACTGGCCTGGGCGGCAGAAATCGTGACGTAAGGGTAGCGGGGGGGCATATCTGGCGACACAACCAGGAAATGCTCTGAAGGCTACACCGTCCTATTTAGCAATGGTTGATGCGGCTTTCGAAGGCTGCAAAGGTCAGGTCCTTCGAAGGATGCAGCCCCTGATTTGGGATAGAGCCTGTGTGTCTGTTGGACAAAAGTATTATTACTCTGCATTATGTAGCCAATGTAGCTAACGTTAGCTCCTTATATTTCTGATGTATGTATTAGTGTATTAGGTCTTCCTGACAAGTCTAGGCCTTCCTGTTTTCCGTCACTTCCAGTAGCACTTCCGTATTACGTGTTTACTCAAGTGTGCTGAGTGTGTAAGTTTTCAATTTGGATTCATCTGTTTTTCAAGTTTTACTGACAAACAGTAACACAGCACAAAAGTTTGTTTAAGTAAGGACAGAATACTCCTGACTCCCGACATCAATTCGCTAAACGTTAGCAAAATAGCTAACCAGCTAGCCACAGGTAGCTCTGGGAGCTACTTACCGGACGCCGAATCTCCTCGCCAGCTGCAGGTATGCTGGCGGTGTGTGAATCCTGCCTCCCCATCCTCTCAAAACTGAGGGACAGCGTCTCTGGTCTGAAGGCTGACCTCAAACAGAAGGACAAAATCCTTATGGATTTCTCCACTGTCGCCACAAACCAGGCGAAGCTGATCTCCCACCTGAGGACATCCGGCGCTGGTGACCGGAGCATGACGACCATGGACAACACCAACTTGCCATGGACCGGCTCAATCACCACTGAAACTCCGGCACCAGCACTAGCCGAGTCCCGGTGGCACCACCAGGGAGCCAAGCCCAAGTCATCGGCACCCTCCACCTCCTGCCTACGCACCGCGGACCCGCTGTGCCTCAGTCGGGAGGATGGAGTGGAGGCTCCAGTGAGCTCAACTCATATATATATATATATACAGTATATATATATATATATATATATATATATATATATATATGACAAAATGTCACTATGCAAACTGCTCCAAAAACTAAAAACTAAAAGTTAAAAACTGAAAGTTAAAAATTGTGTTCGCAGCAGCGAGTGACCCAGCTGACTGTGTATCCCCGTATACATGTGCCAACCCAACAAAACACATGGTGAAGGAATAATAGTTTGGGGGCCACAAATAGGTGGCCAGGGGCCGCCTATTGAGGACTGTTGGTCTATAGGATGAGCAAGGTTTGGGGCATTCCCCTTTTAATTGTTTAGTAGAGATATATTAGCCTCTTTAAGGGTCATTGATTATCCTTCTGCACAGAATGAATGATTAAACATTTCAAGAAAGGGTACTAAAATCAGGTCCTGAACATAACATTTGCAAGTAAACCCATCAGTTCCTGGATTTTTGATATTATTAATTATGTAGGTTGTTATCAATTATTCATCTCTTGTAATGGGACCACTGAGGAGACTTTTCTTTTCGTTTAATATTGTTGGGAGGTTGATATGAGCAAAAATGTCCTCCATTAATTGATGTGCATCACTTGTCTGTTCAGAAGAAATTTACTGTAAAATTCCTAAATCATTCAGCAACCTATTCTCATACCCTTATTCTCATACCCTTACCCTCAACATTAAGCACAGCTGCCACAGACTGGGACTCTACTCTTTATAACAAGGTATGCAAGACAATTCCCTTGGTCATCTCCATATTCATAAAACCTCTGTTTAATATACTTAATTATTTTCTCTGCCTCTTTAGTAAGCAGACAGTCTATAGCTAACCTGAGAGCAGGTATTTCTTTCCATAAAGCAGGGGACGGAGAGTTGATGTAACTTCTTTCCCTATTTAACAGTCCACCTCTTAAGACTTCTGGCTTTCTAGTCTCTGGTGCCTCTTAGTGGCAGAATATGACATGATCAGCCCTCTTGCCAAGGCTTTTCAAGTTTCCCATATAAGAGAGTATTATCAGTTGCATGTAAATTGACTGAAGAAAATGTCTTAATTTCAGTAAGATGTAAAAGTATTGTCTTTAAGAATAATGGTCAAGTCACCACTGTCAAGATTGATTAATTAGACATTTAAGCATCATATCCATGATCACAGTGGCAGGATCTGATATAATTGAAATCCCTATATTTCCAGACAAAACTGATTGTAGTTCAGTTCTTGCAACGAAAAACTGACTATGCTAGTCTGACACCCATGAGATGCAGAGAAAGATCCATACTCTTTATTGAGGCATTGAGGCTAGTCCAGAGGTCATCAATTCTGAGATTTTCACAAATGGTGAGAGTAGAAGTTACTTTGGGTGAAATTACCAAGAATATAAGAATATGAGCGTAAGAAAATTAGATGGTGGACCCATAGATAACAAAAGTTAATTACTGAGTATCTTGCTCATTATGAACTGCCTGTAATTATAACATAGTGACCATTTTTGCCTTTAACACAATTAGCCACCTTAAAAGTCAGAGTATGTCTAATAAGTTTAGGTTCTGGTTGTAAATGATGCAAGACATTTGAGTCTGACCTGTGGTTTCTTGCTGTGTGTCATCATCCTGCCTCATGTAATCTCCCAAGCTGCTCCACCAGAGAAGTGAGGCAGTTCTCCTCCCGCTGGCTTGTTTTACAATTTCATCAGAGGTTTTTCGGGGAGAATTTTTAACACAATTAAGTAACTTCACATTAAGTTTGCAGATATGTAGTAGCCTTCCTAAATCAATCTGGAGAAACTATTTTTCTTCAGCTGGTGTCTTAGTCATTATAACCTTGAGATAGCTAAGCATTTCTGTGTTTATAGGTGTAGTATTTATTCAGATTGGGAAACACCATGATCTCTGGAGCAGACGAGGCAGATTCAACAGAAACTGGATATCATCATCACTTCACCAACTATACAACTACCACTATAATCACATAAAAGGGAAATGTGTATTCTCTGTGTCGCATCGCGGTGAGGTTGTCTTGTCTTGGGATCTGTCTTGTGAACTTCCTGTTTTATTTTGAAATTAACTCTCCTTTCGTTTCAGGTCACTTGCCCTTCCTTCTGTGTCCCTGGTCTGACGTCATCCCTGATTCCTGATTGTTTCCACCTGTGTTCCCCTCCCTCATGTGTATATAGTCTCTGTCTTCCCCTGTCTTCGTTGCCTAAGTATTTCGTCTTCCATGTCGCATACTAAAGCCTTGAACCACAGCCTTGAACCTCGTCGTGTTAAGTATTTTCTTGTTTTATTCATCTGTATTTTGCCTCTCTAGGAGAGTGATTTTTCTTTGTAAATTTTCTGGTTAGAAGTTTTGAGTTTGAAGTTTGAATTTTCATAGCCTTTTGTTTGTCCTCTTTGTGAGTGATTTTTTGTTGATTAATTTTGATAACTTAGAGCAGTGCATTTCATAGCCTGTCTTTTCCTCTTCGGAGAGTTTTATTTTGTAATCGTTAATTTCTTAGAAATTCTAGAATAGAGTAGATTCCTCCTTCGGGAGCGCCTTTTGTTATTTCATGTTCCTTGTTGTTTGTCTTGTTTGTCTCATGAAGATTTTCATAGTCATTTTGTTTTCATTCATCCTGGAGAATAACAAAATCAGATTAATAAAATTTGATTGTACTTCCGCCCAATCTGCATCTGAGTCCTATTTTCTGTCCAAGTCTGTCAGTATACTTAGGCCAGCTATGGACTCAGCAGAAGCGGGGCGACTCTCAGAACTGTTGCGGATCCAGGAAGCTCGTCTAACTCGCCAGGAAGAGTTCCAGACCGCCATGGCTGTTAACATGGGGCAACTCTCGTCTCAGATCCAGGAAATGCTGGGACAGCTCTCTCGCCAAAACCCCGTCACTCCGACTCCGCCTCCTCCAGCCATCCCGGAAGTACAAGCGGCAACTGGAGGAGCTCCATGCAAACTAGCTGCTCCTACTAAGTACGCCGGTGAGCCTGGACGTTGTCAATCTTTTCTAATAGACTGCTCAATACATTATGAATTTACGCCACAAGCCTTTTTGACCGACCGAGCTAAGGTGGCGTTCATGATGTCACATCTTGACGGGAGAGCTAAAGCTTGGGCTTCGGCCGAATGGAGTCGAAATTCAACTGTATGCGAGACCATTGAGAGCTTCCAGACGGCGCTGAAAAAGACTTTTGACCCCGTGAGTTCTAGCAGAGAGAAGGCGCAAGAATTAAGTACCCTGAAGCAAGGTAAAGACTCGGCTTGTGATTACGCCATTCATTTTCGCACTTTGGCTGCGGAAAGTGGGTGGAACGAGGCTGCTCTGTATGATACCTTTCTAAAGGGGTTATCGACTGAAATTCAAGATCTGCTTGTTCCCTTGGATTTACCCACCGACCTGGACGGACTCATCGCTCTCGCCATTCGCACGGACAACCGACGCACTCAACTAAGAAGGCACCGTGAAGGTAGACGAGGCGACAGGGAACCCCGAACGGCGTCTAAGGATTCAAAATGGCCGACGCCGCACCGCGCGTCTCCAGAGAAGTCTTCTCCCCACACCGAAGAGGAACCCATGCAATTGGGAAGAGCTCGCATATCCTCGGAGGAAAGGCAGAGAAGAAGACAAGAGGGTAGATGTTTTTATTGCGGAGAAATGGGTCACCTCGTCAACTCTTGTCCAGTCAAACGGATCCAGGGGGTGAGTTCCAATCAAGTTGCTAAGTCTGCTGTTCGTGCTCTCACTCCAGCTACCATTAATTCGCACATAGACATGAATGTTATGATTGACTCAGGAGCGGATGAAAGTTTAATGGACTATAACCTAGCCAAGAAGCTAAACATTGACTACCAGCCTCTAGCCAGACCTATTCGTGCACGATCCCTGAACGGAACTGATATTTTTGTCATCACGCACATAAGCAATCCGGTTAAATTGTCCATAGGTCATCATCATGAGAATATCCAATTCCATTTATTCACTTCCACCTCTCACTCTCTAATTCTGGGGCAGCCTTGGCTTTTCCTTCATAATCCTCACATAGACTGGAAGAGTGGCCAGATCAGAGAGTGGGGGAAGGATTGCACCGAACACTGCACTTCAGACCCAGTTGCAGAAATTAATTTATTCTCCACCAATCCCGTTCCAGAAGCAGAATATCCGGACCTGACCGCCGTTCCAAGCTGTTATCACCATCTAAAAGAAGTTTTTAACAAAGCTAAAGCGTTGTCTCTGCCTCCTCATCGCCCATATGACTGCACCATCGAACTGATTCCAGGATCCACCATACCGAAGGGGCGACTTTACTCCATATCCGGACCCGAGAGGAAGGCAATGAACGAATACATCACCGCATCTCTGAAAGCCGGACTCATTCGACCCTCATCTTCACCAGCAGGAGCCGGCTTCTTTTTCGTGGGAAAGAAGGATGGCTCGCTCCGCCCCTGTATTGACTATAGTTCATTGAACGATATCACTGTCAAGAATCGATACCCGCTCCCTCTGATGACTTCTGTCTTCGACCAGTTGCAACAAGCCAAAATATTCACCAAATTAGATCTTCGTAACGCCTATCACCTGATCAGAATCCGGGAGGGAGACGAGTGGAAGACAGGTTTCAACACACCGAGTGGGCATTACGAATATTGTGTTATGCCTTTCGGGCTGACTAATGCACCCGCTGTTTTTCAAGCCATGATAAATGACGTACTCAGAGACTTTCTTGACCAGTTTGTCTATGTCTATCTGGATGACATTCTGATATACTCACCCGATCTTGCTTCCCATCAGATCCATGTAACACAAGTCCTCGAAAGATTGCTTCAACACGATTTGTACGTTAAAGCAGAAAAGAGTGTTTTTCATGCCGAGACTGTCTCGTTCCTGGGCTTCATTGTAGCTCCTGGAAGAGTTCAGATGGATCCGGCTAAAGTTAGCGCTGTAGCCGAATGGCCTACCCCAGACAGCCGCAAAAAGGTGCAGCAATTCCTTGGTTTTGCTAACTTTTACAGGCGGTTTGTCAGAGGTTTTAGCGCAACAGCTGCTCCTCTCCATGCTCTTACCTCCACCCAGGTCCCATTTGCTTGGAATCCGGCGGCTGAAAAGGCATTCCAGGAGCTAAAACATCGCTTCACCACAGCCCCTATCCTCACCCTGCCGGACCCCCAGAGACAATTCGTGGTGGAGGTGGACGCCTCTAACGACGGAGTTGGAGCAGTCCTGTCCCAAAGATCTGAGAGGGACGGTAAGATGCACCCCTGCGCGTTCCTGTCCCGACGACTATCTGCAGCAGAGCGGAACTACGACGTGGGTAATCAGGAACTGCTGGCTGTGAAACTAGCGTTGGAGGAATGGCGACATTGGCTAGAGGGGGCTGAGATACCTTTCATTGTCTGGACTGATCATAAAAATCTGGAATTTATTAAGAAGGCCAAAAGATTGAATTCTCGCCAGGCCAGGTGGGCGCTGTTCTTTAACCGCTTCTCTTTTACCCTGTCTTACAGGCCGGGATCCAAAAACGTGAAACCCGATGTGCTTTCCAGACTCTTTGATCCCGAGCCAAGGGCCAAGCAGACCGAACCCATCCTGCCACTGAACTGTGTGGTAGGAGCGGTGAGCTGGCCTATAGAAAACGAGGTAAAGCAGGCTAATGGTGGAGCCCCATCGCCTCGTGGCTGTCCAGACAATCGCCTATTTGTTCCCGCAGAGCTACGGTCACAGGTGATTCATTGGGCTCACACCTCGCTGCTTTCATGCCATCCGGGGGTTAAACGAACCATGTACGTCATCTCCCGGAGATTCTGGTGGCCAGCAATGGAGTCGGAGGTCCGGGAGTACATAGAGGCGTGTTCGGTCTGTGCTCGCAACAAATCGTCGTCCAAGGCCCGATCAGGACTCTTACAGCCTCTACCCATCCCATCCAGACCCTGGTCGGATATCTCCCTGGACTTCGTCACTGGGCTCCCGGTCTCTCAAGGAAACACCACTGTTCTCACAGTGGTGGATCGATTCTCTAAGATGGTACGTTTCATTGCACTCCCGAAACTACCATCAGCCAAAGAAACAGCAGAAGTCATGATGACACAAGTTTTTCGAGTCCACGGATTCCCTAAAGACATTGTATCAGACCGGGGGCCCCAATTCATATCCAAATTCTGGAAGGAGTTCTGCAAGCTGATTGGGGCCACAGCAAGCCTGACATCAGGTTACCATCCAGAGGCTAACGGCCAGACCGAACGACTGAATCAACAGTTGGAAACCGGCCTCCGATGCGTGGTCCACCAGAACCCCTCGACATGGAGCAAACACCTGGTCTGGGTTGAGTATGCCCATAATTCACTACCAACTTCTGCTACTGGTCTCTCTCCATTTCATTGTGCTTTCGGTTATGCACCACCTCTCTTTCCAGACAATGAAAAGGAAGTCTCGGTTCCCTCAGCATATGCCATGATCCAACGATGTCGCCGCATCTGGGCAGCTGCCAGACAGGTTCTCATTCGGCAGGGAGATCGTGTAAAGAAGTATGCAGATCGGAGAAGACGCCCAGCTCCTGAATACCAGCCCGGGCAAAGGGTTTGGTTATCGGCCAAGGACCTCAACCTCAATGTGCCCTCTAAGAAACTGGCACCTCGTTTCGTAGGGCCATTCCCAGTCACCAGGAAGGTTGGACCTGCAGCAGTTCGTCTACGTTTGCCTCGGTCCCTGCGTGTACATCCCACATTCCACGTCAGCCAGGTCAAGCCGGTAAAGGAAAGCAGGTTGGTGCCTACCACCACGCCCCCACCACCACCCGAGGTCATCGAAGGAGGTCCAGTTTATAAGGTCAAGCGTCTACTAGCAGTCCGGAACCGGGGCCGAGGCAGACAGTACCTGGTTGACTGGGAAGGATATGGCCCGGAGGAACGGCAATGGGTGCCATCTCGACATATCGTAGACCCACAGTTGATAACGGACTTCCATAAGGACAATCTCGATCAGCCTGGGCCGTCAGGAGTCGGCCCTAGAGGGGGGGGTACTGTCACATCGCGGTGAGGTTGTCTTGTCTTGGGATCTGTCTTGTGAACTTCCTGTTTTATTTTGAAATTAACTCTCCTTTCGTTTCAGGTCACTTGCCCTTCCTTCTGTGTCCCTGGTCTGACGTCATCCCTGATTCCTGATTGTTTCCACCTGTGTTCCCCTCCCTCATGTGTATATAGTCTCTGTCTTCCCCTGTCTTCGTTGCCTAAGTATTTCGTCTTCCATGTCGCATACTAAAGCCTTGAACCACAGCCTTGAACCTCGTCGTGTTAAGTATTTTCTTGTTTTATTCATCTGTATTTTGCCTCTCTAGGAGAGTGATTTTTCTTTGTAAATTTTCTGGTTAGAAGTTTTGAGTTTGAAGTTTGAATTTTCATAGCCTTTTGTTTGTCCTCTTTGTGAGTGATTTTTTGTTGATTAATTTTGATAACTTAGAGCAGTGCATTTCATAGCCTGTCTTTTCCTCTTCGGAGAGTTTTATTTTGTAATCGTTAATTTCTTAGAAATTCTAGAATAGAGTAGATTCCTCCTTCGGGAGCGCCTTTTGTTATTTCATGTTCCTTGTTGTTTGTCTTGTTTGTCTCATGAAGATTTTCATAGTCATTTTGTTTTCATTCATCCTGGAGAATAACAAAATCAGATTAATAAAATTTGATTGTACTTCCGCCCAATCTGCATCTGAGTCCTATTTTCTGTCCAAGTCTGTCACTCTGCCTCTATAATCTTCGGTCGCTGGTCAAAAAATTGGTCATTTGAAGCCAGAGAGGAAATATCCAATTTCAAATTAACATTAGGTTTAGACTGTTGTGATGTCATTACTCAGGCAGCCCCTCTCCACTGTCCAATTATTTTTGCAACTTAAAAAATAGTTTCCTGCAATTATACATATTATTCATAATGCAGTAGCATTAGTAGAAATTAAATACATATAAAATCTGATAAAGCAAATTCAGACAAGATACCACTGCCCAGAATGAAAGCGGATCTTTCTGTTTCTTTCCTGACATCTTTCAAACAGATCTTTAAAAAATACTGTGTACTGTGTTGTACTATTAGACCCACACAGCCTCAAATACTAGCTACTGTCCTGTAAATACCCTTAGCTCATAGTATCAGTGAGCTCACCAGCAAATTAGTGATTTCTGTTTTTAAATCCAATCTGACACTAAGATGGAAAATAACTGTCCCTTTAATTTAGCTATTTTGATTTTTGTATCATGTATCAGTTCGGAAAGACGAGCTGCAGATGTATGTTAGTGGTTTTGAAATCATATCAGTAACCCTTTTCACTATTGTCTTGTCTGATTCATGGACATATTGTTTTTACATTTATTAACAATCAATATATAATACTGAGAATAACTTTTTTTTGTAATACTATTTTTATATTCCATATTCCTTATAGGAGAACTTCGGTCGATTTAAACATGCAGCTTCATTGCTCAAGCTACCCTTGACTTGTCAGTACCGAAGACGCGAACACATTTGGTCCAACCATTACAGGACTCCGTGGAGAGTTAGCCTTGACAGCTAACAGCATGGGGTCAGAACTTTACACTGTGTTTTAAGTTTCTTAACATGCTCCACATCTCAACCCAAAAGTTATGCAACATCAGCAGACACCTCACAACACAGCACTGTAGCCTGTATGACTCAAAATGAATAAAAAAGTAGTTAAAACAGTGTGTTTGTGCAAGTAGCCATATACCGTTTGTTGACATCCGTGTCCTTCGGTAGCAAGACTGAACTAGTCAATCCATAGAAATCCTCCAGTATTTGAAGGCACGTGTCGATGATTTGTATAAAGTCAGCCAGGGACTGCAAGGTTGTGGCCAGATAGTTGTCTGATGTCATTCACAGCTTCAATTAGAAATTAGAAGCTCAAACATAGTGCATGCACAGTTATGAAGTCTGAGGAGATAAACCCGTCAGTTGAGTTTGTGGCAACACCTTTTACAGTGCTGACATATGGTTTGTGTCCTTTACTGCATTTGATAATTCACACTCAGTCAGAAAGTACAATGGAAGTGACATTCATTACAAGATGATTACTATTTAAAACATTTCAGAATAGACCTGCATTGTTTTGTATCTTGTTTAAAAAATAGTGTTAAAATATCATCTCGCTTTCGTGAACCCACTATTGTGTACCGTCTCGTCTCGTGAGCTGAGTGAGTTGTTGCACCATGATAGATTAGAGTGACTGATGACCAGACTGTGAGTGGTTAATGGGAAAGCTTGAAAGTTGTGTAGCATACAAACGATAGGTTCAGTGGGTAGTGATGGGAATAACAGCATTAAAATGAACGGCATTACTAATGGCGTTATTTTTTTCAGTAAAGGGTAATCTAACTAATTACTATTTCCATCGTTACAACTATGTTAGCGTTACAGACAATTAAATGTGGCACTCTATATAGTGAAGCTATTCATTGAAGCTGTTGTCATCCAACTCGGCTCTCAGCCACCGAAGGGAGGAGGGAGGGGCGAGACAACCACAAAAGTGATGATGATTGGCTAAGGTAGAGTAAGAGTTCGTAAGCCAGTCAGAGGCAGTGTTCAGATTCTACACAAACAACACACACACAGCAGCCTCACACACACACACTAGCAGAGGTTAGCTGCAGCAATGGTGAGTCCAGAGAGAAAGCTGGCGTTTTCAAAGGGGAAGCACAGACACTACTTTAATCTCCTTGAGGTAAAATGCCAGAACATACATGTGAAGTGTACATTATGTCCCAGAGCGAAGTGTTTGTCCACGTCCATTGTCAGCGACTCTAATCTATGAAGCATCTCTTAACGGCACACGCTTCTACAAAACTAGTGGCCAAAAACACAGTTGTTGACACTGTTGATGATGATAGCAGGCTAGGTGTGGCTAACGTGAGCTCCGCTCACAAAGAAGGACACAGGACCTTCAGAGCCCTCATTGGCAAAATACCAGGGAGAGCAGATGCCGGTCTGCCATACAGAAAGACATTTTCTAAATACATAAATGCAGAGTGCGCTAAAATAAATGCCAAGCTCAAAAGGGGATTTGAAGGATCAGAATATGTCTCCACTACTGCAGACATTCGGACTGCACATAATAGAAGCTATCTTGGCGTAACTGCCCATTGGATACATCCACATAGCATGAGACGAAAGAAAGCAGCCCTGGCATGCAGACAACTTAAAGGCTGTCATACTCATGACAATATTGCAACTGAGCTTGACAACATTCACTCATTCTATGGCATATACCACAAAATAACATCAACTGTCACAGATAATGACTCTAATTTCATCAAGGCCTTCAAAAAGTACCAACCGGTCAGGGTGGATGAGTCTGGGGATGATGAGGATGAGGTGACTTTTATGAACATTAATGATGTGTTGCAAAACAATGATGATGATGATGATGTTGCGGTTATTTTGCCGCTGCATCAGAGATGTGGATTGCACACCTTAAACCTTGTTTCATGTGCTTATGCTGACAAATGGATACTGTCAAGACCAGAAACAAAAGCAATATACAGAAGTACTACAATGAAATGCACAGCCTTATGGAACAAGGCTAGTCGCTGATGTCATCGCAAGGAAGCTGCTAGTTCCTTGCACTACGAGATGGAAGTCATTTTCTGATGCCCTTGCTCGCATCTGTGAGATCCCTATAGTTAAACTGAACACCATCTCCTCCAAGTTTGGGTTGAAAGCCATCACAGAACGGGAGCATCAGTTTCTCAGGAAGTACTGTACTCAAAAAGTACACAATAAAAGTACTTCATATTATTCATGCACATAATCAAAATTGGGTGAAATATCCTTAATCTTGTCCTCTGTCAAGGATTTTGACACAGGATTACTCAAACAGTACACAGTAAAAAAAACTTCATATAATGCATGCAGGTAGTCTAGGAAGCACTAAGTCCAATAGTATATGAATCTTCAACTACTTATGGAAACTTTTTTTTCCCTCACTTCGTCCTTTACTTTAAAACCCGGACGCACACTGTTGTGATTCCTTCAGTTTATTACCAGTAATAATTACTGTAATAGTATCATAATTTTCATGGGTCTGACTGTGAGACTGCACTCTGCCCCACAGTCACTACCAGCAGCTCTTCAGAGCAGTTTCATTACTATTACTGTAACTGTTAGTAGATTCACGCACTACAAAACAACGTGCGGCTCTCTTTAGAGAGGTTGTGGTTTGTTGTTGTGTCAGACTTGGGACAAAAGAGAGGACTCAGATGCAGTTTGACAGAAGTAGAATCAATATTTTATTTTTCTGATTCACGACTCTTCAGAGGAGGTGATAAATGAAAAGCTATAAAAACTCTCTGAGGACAGACAAGACGAACAAACACAGAACACTTAGAAACATAAGACGCTCCCGAAGGAGGAAAACCTACTCTATTCTAAATATCTGAAATATGAAATTTACAAAAGAAAAGTCACTCCGCAGAGGATGGCACAAGGCTATGAAAAATATACTATTCTATCCAAAAACAAAACAACAACAGAAAGCGCTCCCGAAGGAGGAAAAGAAACAAATACAGAATATTCTAAACTGAAACACAAAATCTAACCAGAAAATTTACAAAATCAAAATCACTCTCTAAAGAGGTCAGAACACAGAAAAATAAAACAAGATAATACTTAACAAGACGTGGGGTTTTCAAGGGCTGTGAGTCAAGGCTTGGGTACACGACGAGATGGCGAAATACTTAGGCGACGCAGACAGGGGAAGACACAGACTTTATACACATGAGGGAGGGAGACACAGGTGCAAACAATCAGGGATTAGGGATGACGTCAGACCAGGAACACAGGAGGAAGGGCACGTGATCTGAAACGAGAGGAGAGTTACTTTCAAAATAAAACAAGAATTCACAAGACAGATCCCGAAGACAAGACAACCTCACCGCGATGTGACATGTTGAAGGAAACAGAATCTGTGACTCGTGGGGAAGAGTTGCACACTTGTACTTATCAATTTGCGTTTGTGTTTTAAAAGAACACATTTTCAGGAGAATTTATTTTATATACATTGAACATTTATTGCACACGTTCACATTCAGATTTGCACATATTAAGATTTTGTCCACAACCTCACATTGTCTGATACAGGTGCACAAATATGTTTTGCACCAAATATACTACAACAATTGGAGCAAAAATGTGAGTGTGTCAATTTTTTAATCTGTGACTTGTAACATAGGATTTGTGCATCTGTAATTAAGAATTTGTGAATGTGTAAGTGTTGTGTTGTATTTGTGGAGAGAAAAAAAAGTACACAACTCATAGAGTATGTGACCACACATTTACTGACACACATACACAGTCACTGTACACAACTACAAATTCCACTGTTACAGGTGCTCAAACCTTTTGCACCAATAATACCTTCATATTTTTGCCTCTTCCCCCTCAATGCAAAGACAGAGGTCAGAGAAATGGTATGCCTTAAATTCACTTAATACGCTGATTTGTCTGCATCCTTCCAGGCAGGGCCTTTAACAGCTTTCATCTCTCCATAAAGGAATTCAATTGCCGGGGGAAAGAGAGGCACTTGGGGCCGGCTATAATCAAAATGCTTCAGAGGCCCTTAAGCTTATGTTATGATAAAGGCAAACTGTCAAGTGCTAAATAGAAAAACATTATGTGCTCTCTTTTCAGGAAAGGCACCTGTCATTCCATATCGGTTGCATGCATATCCCCGAAAGCTGGAAACATTATCTGTCACTTCTAGTCTTCCAGCACATATCTCTTGGTGAAAGTGGAGAAATAAAGCAGTGAGCTGAATGCTTCACGGGTCGCTGCTCCTCACAAGCATGGAGCATGTTCTCTTTACCCCCAACCACCCATCTCCATCTCCCCCCAGCCACTGTGAAAATGGGCTTTCAGTACAATCCATCGAATCCATTACACGTATTAGATTGGCTGCTTTAACCTTAAAGGCTACTCTCATGCATTTTCAGTCATACTGGATTGCCGTTTCAATGGCAAACTGTAGGGACAGAAAGACAAAGGGAAGAAAGAAGGTGGATAAAGAGGGGCAACAATAACATGTTTGGCATAACATAGGAAGATTTTCTCTGTGAAGTCATCTGTGAATAATATTTTGAACTGCAGGATCCATGGTGAAGAGCAGAGAGCTCAGAATCCCAAAACATACAGCAACAATCAGTGGTGCATTTCAGCCCATAAATAGCTAAAGCACACTCCTCTTATTAGACACATTCACCCAGCACTAGTTTGAGAGGATCAGTAAGGCTTGCTGAGAAGCCATTTAGTTTGTAATTCATACTTTCTCAAACACACTCATTATTATGATAATTGTGTCACTATGACATTATAATGTCATGCCGACACAACTATGTCCTCTGTCACATACTACGATATCCTCTTACATGTAGAATCATACTCTCACACACATAGTTTTGTCTGGACTATAATCATAATGACTTGCATACTCAGCCATACTCTATGCCAAACTATGGCATAATTTTCACAAACAAACACCATCATACTCTTACTCATAAACCATGATACTTTCAACATTAGTGTAAGCAAGAGAAAATAGTTGTGTGTTTGAGAGAGGGTACTGTTTGTGTGATATAAATTATAATGTGTCTGCAAGTGTACTTGTATACTTAACCCTTGTATCGTGTTTGTTTCTCCGCCATTATGTTGGTGCTCCCGGTCAAATTTGACGGGTCTAGTTTAACTGCTCTTACATTACCACAAAAAACATAATTCAAACATAATCATCACCAATTTTATTTAACACATTTTAAAGTTGTAAACAATGTTTTCCACTATTGGTGAACATGCAGAACTGCAGTGACTATACAAAGAATGTATGCTAAAAATTATAATAATAATTAAAACAGAGACCAAATTCATAGAGCATCAGAAAAAATCAACATGAATGAACACGTGTGTGTGTGTGTGTGTGTGTGTGTGTGTGTGTGTGTGTGTGTGTGTGTGTGTGTGCGCGCGCGCTCATGAGTTTGACCCTACATACATCTGTGAACATCCTGAAGTCCTCTAAACAGTATCAGCAAAATCAGCGCATGCCATTCAAGATGGCCAACTTTCTGTTGGGGCAAGAAATTCCTTAAAATTATTTGCTGGCTATATCGATGAGACCTATGAGTCCTGCAAATTCAGCGTTAGGAGGTGCTGTGGCATTCCCTTGCCACACCCACACACAATCCTGTTGAAGCATAACATTTTCCAACAGATGTGACATGTGTGCAGAGTTCACTGAGTTTTGGCCTGCCAGATATGCACTTTCCAGAGACAAACATTTTGAACTTACAGAAACAACAGTGTCCTTGCACTAATAGTGCTCAGGCCCTAATAATAATCTGTTTATTATAGTAAATAAATGAAAGTATGACTGCACGTGACAGATGGTAATGTACTGTGTGTGAAAGAGTAGAGTCGTGTACGTTATTATTATGTTGTTTGAGAGACCTAGTATGATTTATCACTTATGGGGCTTCTCACAAGGCGTGAATGTTGATCAAAAAAATCAGCTGAATGCCCTCCAAAGTGTGTGTCCCAATGATGAGAAAGCATTTCACTGCTTTTTA
Source organism: Acanthopagrus latus (assembly GCF_904848185.1). Lineage (NCBI taxonomy): Eukaryota > Metazoa > Chordata > Actinopteri > Spariformes > Sparidae > Acanthopagrus > Acanthopagrus latus. The sequence continues at coordinate 31,431,421 of NC_051044.1, read as the reverse complement.
CTCATTAGGTCTGTGTTTAGATTTGTTCCACATTTTGTACAAAAAAAGAAAAAAAAAATAGTGCTTACAGCAAAATTCAAGATGAAAGTCTTGGGTAAACTGAAACACTTTCTTGGGTATAGAACATTGCCTCAAGGGTGAGTACTTGGCATCAGCTGCACCTTCCCATACGACTACTAGAAAGTGTTGATGGATGTCAGTACACACCACCTAAGATTTATGAGGATGACCAGGGTACAATAGCAACAACTCCTATAAGCAGACAGAGGTGTAAGCAAAATTTGATAAGGTCAACTGTGAATGATGAAGCTTTAAATATTGTCCCATAGGTCAGATGGCAGCAGATATGACGACAAAACCTGCAATAAAGTTTAAGTTTGGAAACTCTGTCTGGAGATCAGCCATGTATGTACGCATTTATACGATGCAAGGTAGAGAGCCCTGCCATGTCCCTGTCTTTATTTCAAGTTCCTAAGATTGTGGATTTTTGTGTCTTTTTGCCAACTCATCAAATACGGACAGTGCGTCAGTATTACCATCGTACCAACAGGAGCTCTAAGCAGATAACTGCATGAGAGCCTTTTGTCATAAAACCACAAAGTTCAAAACTGTTCAAACTGCGCCTGTGCTTTTCTCTCTGTAGCCTGTTACCTATTTAACTCACAGCTGCACATGTTGAACAAGCTGCAGTCTTTTTGCATGCTGTGTACTGTGTCCTGCTCAAAGGCACATTGTGTTTATATTATATATATATATATATATATATATATATATATATATATATATATATATATATATATATATATATAATATAATATAATATATGTATATATATGTATATATATGTATGTATATATATATATATATATATATTATTTGCCTCTGTATTCAGTAGTATTCTGATTGTGAAATCATCATTTAATTGAAGCTTAATTGGCGAAGTTCCAGGAGCAGGACCACACCTCAACAGCGCTGACTTCCGCATTTCTATAAATAACCACCTGACCCTCTCCTCTGCTTCACTCTCGTATTCTCTCTCCCTGTTCCTTTTTTCTCTCCTCTCCTTCGTAGGTCAGTGAGGGGGTCCGTCGCTGCTTGGGAGAGGCAGCAGATTCTCTACAAGAATCCCCACAACGCACTCGAAGAACTCAAAGGAACCAAGATCTTTGACACTTCTTTTTCCTTTGTCACTAATAAATCCTTAAACGCATCTTGTTGACGGTGTGGTCCTTGCTAGTGAATAACCCAGACAGTGATTGTGATTAAGCCAAATGTTTCAGGGAAAACTGAAATGATGCAACACATGAAACACTATGCTCAGCAGTGCTCAGCTCCACATGTGTAGAATGTCATGAAAAGAAAAATGTTTCCAATAAGTGTTGTTTGTGGTCTTTTGTTCACCTACAATTCAGCTGATGCTTTTTTTTAACTCAATGGTAAATCAGAAAACAAAATACAGAACTCAAGAGTGAGTTTCTGTCATCTGTCTCCACTTCAGTATGAAATCCCATTAATGTTGTGATGTATCAGATCAGTCTGATCCTCTGCAGTGTCTGATCAGTTGGGAAGTTACACCAACATTTACAGTATTTCTAAAGGACACCACAGAAAGAAGCAATTCACTGAACTTTCCCCCTGAAATTAAGGAAACCTGATCTGTGGTCATATCCCAGTCAGAAAGAAACTTCACTGCAACCAGTGGTCAATTACTGTGTAAAATGTGAATAATAAATTAACTCCAAAAACTATTTCAAGGATTTGTTCAAAACTACCTGAACTGATACACTGACTGTTAAGATTCAGCAGATGAAGGGGAACCAGCACACCCTTGCACTGAAGAAGTTCTGACTCATATACAAACCTCAAAGCTAGTCTAACAGTTACAGTGTTGAGCCAGAAGAGTGCGTAACAACACCACTCAGCAAGCACCATTCCTCTGGAAAGCATCAATCTGCATAGACACAGAGTATTGGTACAGCCTGGTTTGAGGGCTGGAGACTGAAAGCCAATAACCTAATGCCATCTGTCAGAGTTTCAAACAGTATTTAAATGTAAATAGTTCATATTAAAAATAGTCATTCTACCAAGAAGCACATAGAGATCCAATATATGTGAAGAGTAGACTTTGCACAAACAAATTGTGTTGTGAATATGAACATTTAGTCGTTAAGATGATAACAATGTTTCTTTTTGCAAAATTTTTTTCTGCTTTCTCTCTCTGTTGCCATTTATTGTTATCAGTGTTGTAAGTTGTTTCTCCTGTTCTCTGCCACACACATAATGCTGCACAATTAAATTAATAATCACAGATGTGGTTTGTCAGTGACACTTGAATTTAATTTCTGTTACTCTCAGCAAAGAAACACTTAATGGTTTATACACGTCCTCTGTTATGATGCTGCACCTGCTTCATCTCTTTTTTGGAATGCACACAGTGTGTGGAATTCCCCACATGTAGCAACAGCCCAGGTGTAAGGAAGTGATGAAGGGTGGAGAAAAAGACAGTGTGACTGAGAAATGATGAAATGATTAGTCTGTTAGTCCCCAGGCCAGGAGAGTCGGTGCCTTTTCAGAGAGCAGAAACCTGCAGGGCTGCATTCCATGCTAAGCTTTCCTCCAACAAGCTGGGTGTGAGCTATGTTGTGAAAATGGGGGAAAAAACATTTGCAGGTTCGTCACTCGTTATTGGCTGAAACACAGTTAGAAGCCCGAACTGTGAATTGTATTATTGGAAAAATACAATACAATAATACAGCCAACTTACTCACCCTGCTCTTGATGACAGCAGTGAAAGGGCAATACAATCTTTACTCAGGTCAGGGTAACACTACTGCATTAGCTGCTGTTTTGTGATAAATATGTCATTGCTATATCATATGTATATACCATACCATACATACCATAAAATACAAACACAACTGATTATAGCTGGAGATCCTTTCCATATTCTGCTTCTGAAAGTTAAAGAAACCCATTTTTTTTTTTTTAAAAAAAAAAAGGACATTTTTACAATTATGAAGACATTATTATATGTATTGAGTTAATAATACATTTAATATTGCTAAAACACTGTCAGGTGTCTCACTGGAGATCTTAATAGTTACAGTAACTGTACCTTAATGCCTTTTCCCGTCACATCTGAACACAACAACATTTTTCATTTTTTCATTTTTTTATTTTTTTGGATTGGAGGTTCACTTAAGTCATGTCTGTTCTATACATAGACAAAACATGATTTCCAAGTCATAGTAAAGTTTTATAAATAACTACTTATGGTGGTTTTTGTTTGTGAAAAATACTTAAGATAAAAACAGATTGTAAATATGTTTGATTAATGAGGCCTCTAAGGTGACAATCAAGTCACAAATGTTATGAGTTTCCCATGAATGGATAAATAAAGGAATTAGCAAATGGATAATCAAATTGGTTAACTCATACTACAATGATTTTAAAACTAGTAAAACAGACAAACAGAAACTGTAGTGGGTTGTTCATTTATTTATTTTTTATATTCTGCACACAGAATAATCAGTGGAAACTTACAGATGTCAAAATCATAAATGAAAAAAGAACCTAAAATGGCACAGTGAGTTTTAAAGTAAAGTGTGTCCGGTTGGATGTAACAGTAACGTATTCACTGGGCTTAAGAAACCACTGTACCACTGTTGATGGTGCTTTTTGACATAATCCTCAAGTATGGTGACAATGATTTCTTGTGCAATTTTAATATGTGTCAGGAGCTTTTTTTCATCACCAGCAGATGGTGTTTACCCAGTGGCTGTAGAACAACCAGTGAGGAGTACTATTTGTGGCAAAAGTTTGTTAGTCTCTCTTCTGTCTCAACATGATGCTGCTCTGGGAAAGAATAATTTGTTATGGGAGTAATTGACTGGCCTGCACAGAAGCCTGATCTATACTCCATCCAACACCTTTGGGATGAGGTGGAGTGTAGTAAGTCCTTGTTGGCCACTATCAGTGAATGGACTCAATAATGCGCTGATCACAAATCCCTGCACCCAGGTTCCAAAATATTATGGAAAGCTGTCAGAAATGATGTAGCTGTGATATTCAGGTGTCCACATACCTTTGGTCACGTAGGTACCAGCAGCGAGCCGCATCAAGGGTGCTCTATAACACAGAAACCTGCTCTGCGTGCGCGGGGGGTTGAGCAGAGACAAAGAGCAGGCTGGTTATGTATCAGGAAGTAACCAAGTGAAATAAAGAGCAGCTTGATAAAGTTTTATCAGTCATGGCCAGGCTGGGCTCTAGACTGATTAAACTGTCTGTCCCCACAGCCGGCTGTTTGCCGTCCTCACACACGCTATGTGCAGCTATTTTTAGACAGTGTGTCCATCTGCAAACTTCTTTTATCTCCTCACCCCTCCACAATCCTTGATAGACTGAAAGGTGGAAATACAACAAAGTCAAGTCAGTTCAAAACACTTGCATTACACAGTGTAATTCTTGGTCAGCTTTGATTGCTGGTAGAAAATCAATATTTTTTGAGGCACTGAAAAAAGAAAGAGGAAAGACATTTCCAAAAATGTGTACATTTACATTACATGTACAATTTTGTGGAGAGAGGTGCAAATATCGGGTCATGGATTCGTGTCCATGAAAAGATGATAACTGGTACTGATAAATTCACGTTACTGTTATCGACATTGCTGTTAAAGAATGTTAAAAACATGATGAGACAAAGCAAACCCTTAAATGCTAATGAAACTCTTACTGCTGGGGTGAAAGAGATTAGAGAGAATAGCAGGGCAGGTTGGTTTTGTTGATCAAGTTCTCAGGAAAGTGGAGGAGGAGGAGGGGGTGTGGCCAGCTTCAAGTGGAATTCCCCTGAACTCACCTGAGTCCTTCCCCCACTGCTTGCAGACTATAAAGCTCCACAGGTTAAACGCAGCGGCAGGTGCATGTTTTCCTCAGCGACAGTGGTTACACAGAGAACAGGCAGAGGAGAGCAGTGACAACGCACGCTTACACTGTGGATTGTCTCGGAGTATAAATCTTTTGCATCATATTGTGGCTCGTACATTAATCAGGTAATAGAAAATTGGTGATTTTTTTAATTAAATGTTAGATGTCATCTTTTAAAAGTGATACAGTTTGATTATGTTACAAAGCTCCACAAGAACAAATATGTTAGACATTCCCGAACAGCTCTTCAGTTTTTTTGTTTATTTTTAAACTAGTGTGTTAATTAAATCTTCTGTCTTTCCCAGTGTCTCCATGTCCTCACTGTGCCTCAGCAGTGTTCTGACTCGTGCCAACCTCACCATGTATCAGACTGGAGTCCCTGATGTCCTGCCACAGCAGCCCAGTGTACTGCCCAGCATCAACACCCTACAGATCACCAATCCAGAGTTCAGCTCCAACATAAGTGGTAAGAGCCACCGACTGCTGTTGTGATGCTCATTTCTGTCTCATGTTTGCTGAAAGATTCAACTATATACATGATCCGTGCCACAACAAAGAAATGCTTTTGTCCGGGGGGCTGTTAACCATTATAGTCCAGTCTGGACAGTTTCGGCTGAAGACTAATCTCAGAGTAAACATGATCAGTCATTTTCAAACTTCTGCCAATAGGACCATTAGCTCTCTGAACTTTGCTTTGACCTCATTTAGTCGCTGTTGGCTCAATCATTTACCAGGCAGCCAATGTGTAACTCGTCATAACCGTCAAACAGAGGAATGCTGCCACCTTAGTTCAAACAGACCTGCCTTTGTTTGTGTGACCTTCTACATATGGACTGGGTAATGATACAGACTGTTATCAGGCTGTTTTACTGATAGCTTAGCAGACAGACATGTATCAGTAAATTAAAGAATTGATTGAATTTAATGATGCTTAGTGATTCCTGAGGGGAATGTAAGACAATATGTTACAGGTTAGAAGTCAGTTCTAGGTAGATAGAACTGGGAAGTGTTAAACAATTGTTTGTGCAGTTCAGTGCACTTCAAAAGAGTTGACATTAAACCAACCAGACTTAATTAGATTCCTAACGCAAGATCTGACCTGAGAAAAGTATACAGTTTCTAAATCTGCTTGCTCAGTGTTCAGTGCTGATTGGTGCAGTGCAAAGTGGCATCATTCACACAATCCATACCCATTCCTGCATATTTCCCTGCAGGTCAGACATACCGTCAGACCAGCCCTCAGTACTGGACAGCAGACAACGTTCTGGATTGGATCAGTGACCATGTGGAAAGCACCAACTTTGATGCAAGCACCTTAAGTCTGGCTTACTGTACCATGGATGGTCCCACCCTCTGCCAGATGAATCGGGAACAGATGATCGGAGTTTTTGGCCTGCAGCTCGGCCCACACCTCCACCAGAATCTGCAGGAACACAAGACCAAATATGGTAAAACTGCATCTGTCAGTTGGGAACTATCCTTACACCATTTGATTGCTGGTTCATAACTGACTGATTGACATAGCACAGACAAAATTGTCCCACATTATGATCAAATCAAGATACATTTTCATCTATAAATGAAAATTGCCAGTTAAATTTGAACAAACCTAGAACTTAGCCAAAACCCTGAGTTTTGATCTCTACTCCCAGAGGCCAGAAATAAACTGCAGTTGCACACACATTTGCCTTTTTCTTATCCTGGATGACTAAAGTTCACAGCTAAAATATCACGTTTCTCATCTCATAATTTTTTTGCTTCACAGATTTTCAGAGCCTGTCAGGACCTGAGCTGAACGAGACCTGCCTACTACTAGACAACTTCCTGGACAACCTAAACTTCCCTTTGCTCAGCACCATTGTTATTGGCCAGGGTATGTATTATGTGACTATTTTACATCCTAGCACTACATGGATAGATACTATGTGGGCTAATGTTGCTACTTACTACCAACAGCTGAAGGAGCTTTCACTAAGACAGAGTTTGACTACAGGGATGATTATGACCAGACCAGTTTGACCATGGAGCCCATGACACCTCTTGGAGACACTGAGTACCTGTCTGACAATCAGTCCGACAGCGAGTACAGCTCCTCAAACAGTAAGACTTTCATCCTCTAATTGCTATCATCATGCTCATCTATTGTGCATCTCAATTTCTCAAGACTTACAGTTATTTCAAACACATCTCTTGTGTGCTCAGGTGGCATATTTGGCTTCTCAAGCCTTGGCTCACCAGAGTCTGGCAGTGGTGAATCAGACCCAGAGTTCTCCTACCCTCTGATTTCAAGTGAGTAAGCAGTCAGCTTTGATGCATTCCACAGTCTCAGCAGTGACAGTGAGCTTCCAAACTAAATGAACTTTTGACTGTAAACTGTTGTTTTGACAGAGGAGCACATCAAAACAGAGAAAGGAGAATCTCGACTAAAGCGACCACGGGGGCGACCTCCTAAACTCAGCAGAGAGCACAGCAGCAGCATTTATGCCAGTTCAAAGAAAAACAAACATGGTGAGGCCATGTGTGGACAAACAGCATACTGTATCATTCATCATGTAAAACACTGTTTAAAAAGCATGTGTACACAGACACTGTGCAGCTGTTTCACACATTCTATTTTGCATTTCCATCAGATTGCAGATACATATCTGTTTGACCAGCAGCTTATGCGTCTACATTCATGCACATACATTTAGTTGACTGTGCCTCCCTGTTTGCAGCGCCTCGTGGCACTCACCTATGGGAGTTCATCAGGGACATTCTCATCCACCCAGAAAAAAACCAGGGCCTGATGAAGTGGGAAGACCGTCGAGAGGGTGTGTTTAAATTCCTCAAATCTGAGGCTGTGGCTCAGATGTGGGGTCAGAAGAAGAAGAACAGCAGCATGACATATGAGAAACTCAGTCGTGCTATGAGGTGAGTTCATGTAGTTTGTGAAAAACTTCACTCGTATCTTTTTGAATCTTAAATCATTTAGCATACAGATGTGGTTCAGAGGTTCAAGTCACTGACCGACACACTAGCCTAGGCCTAAAACTTAAAGCAGTCTGATGTTTTTTTTGTTTGTTTTTTTTTTTTTTTCTGTAAGGACAATGTTCATGTTGGAGCATCTGTGTTGAACATATTGTAACTAATTTAAAGGGTTGGAGAAGTCATTTACACTTTACTCTTCCAGATACCCTGACTTGTTTTTCCTAGAATGTGTCACACTCCAAAAACATTGGTTCAGATAATTTCCATAGTGTAACCTGACAGTGACTTTCATTGACCTCAGTGACCTCCTGCCTTGTGAGCACATTTATTTTTCAAATGCCAGATTTCCAGTATGAAACCCAGGGTTTTTTTCTCTAAATTTGTAGGAATAAGATAATAAAATAACCCAGATGATGTCCATTGTCAAAGCCACACAAGATATTAAATAACTGTTTTAACAGGCCTTAGAAATATTCCCAAAGACTAGTAGGCATATATTAAAATGTGGAAATGGTTGAAATACTCCTTTAACTCTGGTCTGCTCACGGTGGAAGACTATCATAAAAGTGACTGGAAACTGCTGTTGACATTTTCATTTACTGACTGTAAACTAACATTAGTCAAGTACAACAGATGATGGACATACTCTGTATCTTAAAGCTGAGCTAACTGACCCTCCTCCTCCAGGTATTACTATAAGAGGGAGATCCTGGAGCGAGTTGATGGCCGGAGGCTCGTTTACAAGTTTGGAAAGAACTCCAGCGGCTGGAAGATTGAGGAGATCGGTATGGGCATGTGAGGCATTGGTTACCTTGACGTGGGTAGAAAGCAAAAAAGCTGTATTTAAGAACTAGAAATACCAACAAAACCTTGCCTCCCCAATGTTTAAGACACAAACTTCCTCTTGGAAGGTGTTGCAGAAAATGTAAGCCATTGTTTTTGGCTCTAGTAGGTTTTATGAACCAATATTAATATTGTCTATCGTGTGTTTTTGATTGTCATTTCGTCAGAAACTGTACAATGTTCATAGTAACTAAAATGGACATTGTTTTGTCAGTGAGGTCTGTGAGTACCTAGAGAATAAGAGAAAAACTTTTTACAGTTGTAGAGAATGTAGTCTGCCGTTTTAATTTGAGTACCATCATGGATACTGGACAAAACATAGTTCTATCACTATCACTATCACTATGGATTTTGTTTTGGTATATGGGCATTAATTACTATTGTGACACTGGAAATATATATTTTTCATACTTTCATATCACTGTCTTGTTATTTTTCCACATGTGTTCCAATGTTAAATCAGTTGTGTATCTGAATGTCGGACCATGTGAAGGTCTACTGGTAAAATTAAATGTAGGTGTTGCGACTTACTACAGTAACTATGTGCACTACATGTCTATTGGTATCACTTATTATAAAGTGTGTTTAAGAGTAACTGTATCATATCATGTATATGATCATCACAAGTAAAATGAAATGTATCAGTCATACAGTTGCACGTTGTTTGAGTCATTTTGTAAATGTCATTAATCCACTTTGTGCTCATCCACTCTGGATTAAATGTATATGTCTGTAGAATAAATCTCATAGAATTCATGTTGTCTGTTAACTGATGGCATATTGCTTTTATAAAAAAAAAAAAAAAACAATGGCAGGTACAATTGTGAAAGATGTAAGGTATGAATATGTGAGTGTTAATCTCACATGGTATGATTATTCCCCATTTCTTATCTACAGTGCTCCTCTAAAACTCAATTCCGGTGAGCATTTAGCCTATGTCAAATTACAGCAGGTGATTTTTACGTGAAAAGGATACATACAAAATTTGTGGTCATCAGCCATCAAGCTCAAGTTATTAAATGACCACCAAGTATGTAGCTGGGACTGTGTTTATTAGGATGGTAGGGTCAAGACTTAAATTAGAATAAAAAGGTATCCGTGTTAATGCCTTAGTAGCAACTTGTTTTGGTATTTAGTACAATCTTTCCCCGTGCGGATAATAAGAAACACGAAAATATGAGGAAACAAGTGAGGAATTAATCAAGAATTATTTGACAAATGATAAATTGTTAATGAGTAGTTTTCTGAATGTACTAAAAAAGTGAATAATTGGTTAATGATTAGTTCATAGATATCTGTGAATAAACATAGTGAATTCTTTCTTCAAGAGCTGTTGCTAATTTCCCTTACCCCAGCCACTGAGTGGTAAGTGAGTAAACCCTCATTACTAGTGTTTGGGGTAACTTGATCTGCAATTCAAGTAATCCATTATTCAGTTCTTGGAAGTCTCATCCTTACTCCCAAGAGGAACTGACATACTGTCAAAAACGTATTATCTTGTTATAATCATGACTTTGGAATGAAACAAACTAGAGAGATCAGAACATTGGCTGGGTTTGCATGTAGGAATGTGCCATTCTAGTTTGTCAAATGATAATATATGCATACAGTGCCCTAAAATTATTCTAAAATCTCCTGATGGTCTTTATTACTTACAAGTGAAATATATTTGAGGGCTGCTTATGGATTCTACAATCATTAAATTTTTAGTATTCAATCTGAGGAATGGAAAATGGCTGAAATGCAGCCACATTCACAAGAATCTGCTTTCAGCAGATGGGTCACAGTCCCATGAGCATGAGAACAAAAACAAATCAAAGTGCAAGCCATAAAGACAGCGATGAAATATTACTGGCACTTTATATAGGTCATGTCATATCAAAGATTGAGTGTTAAAGGATAATGTTGGTAGATTTCAACATGCAGCTTTATGGCTAAAGCTACCCTTAACTTGCCAATACCGAAGATGCGAAAATGTTTGGTCCAACCCTTACAAGGCTCCTTGAATGGAGAGTTAGCATTGACAGCTAACAGCATGGGGTCAGAACTTTACACTGTGTTTTAAGCATCTTAACATGCTCCAAATCTCACCCCAAAAGTTATGCAACATCAGCAGACACCTTACAACACAGCACTGTAGCCTGTATGACTCAAAATGAATAAAAAAGGGGTTAAAACAGTGTGTTTGTGCAAGCAGCCACATACAGGTTTGTTTACAGCCCTGTCTTCTGGTAGTCCAAACAAGTCAACAGTGTTCCGCAGCCAGGACAAAAACCGCATTGTTCCTCCTGAATCTGAGGTTCAACTATCAGCCGAATTCTCCTCTCCAGTACCCTGGAGTAGACTTTCCCAGGGAGGCTGAGGAGTGTGAACCCCTGATAGTTGGAACACACCCTCCGGTCCCCCTTTTTGAAGAGGAGGACCACCACCCCGGTCTGCCAGTCCAGAGGCACTGTCCCCAACTGCCATGTTGCAGAGACATGTCAGCCAAGACAGCCCCACAACATCCAGAGACTTGACGTACTTAGGGCGGATCTCATCCACCCCCGGTGCCTTGCCACTGAGGAGCGTCTGGGCTACCTCAGTGACTTCGGCTTGCATCCAGCATCTGCTTCCTCTATGGAAGGCGTGTCAGTGGGATTGAGGAGATCCTCGAAGTATTCCTTCCACCGCCCGACAATGTCCCCAGTCGAGGTCAACAGCTCCCCACCTCCACTGTAAACAGTGTTGGTAGAGGACTGCTTCCCCCTCCTTAGGCGCCGGATGGTTTGCCAGAATTTCTTCGAGGCCGACCGGTAGTCCTCCTCCATGGCCTCCCCAAACTTTTCCCAGACCCGAATTTTTGCTTCCGCGACCGCCCATGCTGCTGCACGCTTGGCCTGCCGGTACCCGTCAGCTGCCTCGGGAGTCCTCCAAGCCAACCATGCTTGATAGGAATCTTTTTTCAGCTTGACAACATCATGTAGTCCACTGGGTTTGGGAATGTTGTGTTTCCATGTTTCCTAATGTTGCGGGAACATCAGAACAACTCAGGGGGATCTTTAATAAACATCATATCCTGGTTCACTGCAAACCTATCAGCACACTGAGGGAGAAACTTGTCCATCCTCAAGACAAAACATCCAGGCACAAACTGAGTAATGTAATTTATTCTGTTCAATGCAGCCAGGACTGCACATATTTGTACACTAGGGAGATAAAACAACCGCTCCATAAACCAATGGCACACCACAAGACGGCCAATTCCTCAGGTCGAGACTCTGCTGTGCACTTACATCTGAAGGGGAACAATCATTCCTTTCAGGACAACAATGTGAACAGATGGTTTGAAAGAGGAGTAAAGATCCATCTATGTCAAACTGGACTGAACAGCTTTGAACAATGGATGTGGCCTAAGACATTACTTATCACCCACCAACAATGCTGTACGGAGTTCTCTCCCCAGACAGCTTAACAACCCGGGCTCACCTAGACTTAGCAACCCACATGAAGGCCGGTTGAGTCAAAGACCTACAAATGGTCCCAACAACTCTGAAACTCATGTATCATTAATGACTCTGTAAGGACACTCCCACACAGAGTTTAAAAAAAACTATAGCTCCCCTCCAGTTGGTTAGAAATGAAGAAGCCTCTTGGATGAGAGGTCAAATGTCTTCAAGACAATGAAACAAATCCAGTTGCCTAAGATAGGGCACTTAGATTTACCATGGCCTGTCCATCCGTGATCATCTTTCAACCAAAGCAGAAAGTCAAATGGTATTTAATTTTATATGAATTATGTTATTTTTCTAGATTGATAAAATGGTCACTCAGAGTGGGAGTTAGTTAATGTTATACAGGCTGGTGATTAGCAGATGGCCATTTTGTTTTTATTTCTTGAAATGCCATACACTGTTGCCTCTAATTTTGACAAGAAAAAATCATGTCTAAAACTGGTGATTTTTTCTTACTTTTTTTAAAAAAAAATTTTTACTAACCTGGTGCCAGGTTAGAGAATATAGTTAGCTGCATGCAAAGACCCTGAGTCTGTGTGAAGCATCATTCAACTAACGTCAAATTGGCCGTGTAGCAAAGCAAACTACCAATTGCCTGACTACACAGAGATCACAATAACACCCAAACAGTGGACTAACACATAGATCCAGCACATTTGCATTACATCAACCAAAGTTAAACAGTCCTGTGCTTAGCTGTGCTATAATGTGTGCTATCTAGTTCCAGTTCTTGGAAAAAGTGCAGGTTGTTCCTTAGCGGATGAGGAGAATGTAATCCCAATGTTTAACAGTGCTGTTGCAATATCCGATTAAAGAAGGTGGAGGAAACTGGTTGCTCTTTTCCTTTACAGGGGTAGCAGCTTGGTGCTTTACTTGCTTTTGTTCCTCTTGCTGGTGAAGTTAGCTTTCCGAATAAGCCAAGTATGTGTACACAAACAAGGAACTGATTCTGGTTAATTTTGCTCTTAGTATACAGGGAATAGTATAATAAACATAAACAAATCATAAATAAATAATTAATTAAAAATTTGACTAATATGTATAAGAAAGAGTGCAGAATTTTCAGTATTTACATTAAAAAAGTGGTCCTGGTCAGTGGGGGTTCTGTCACTCTGACCAGTAGTAGCTCAGAGCTGGGTCTCTTGGCAGTCTTTGCTCCTGTGGCCACTCCTGTGCTGGTCTCTCCTTCTTGGAGCCTGGTGGGCAGGTTAAGGTCCTCATTTAAATTCAGCTCCTCTGGTCTGGCTGCCAGAGAATGTAAGCTGGAGGCCGACAGCACTTCACTCTTTCCTTTCCTTACAGTGGACATCCACTCATCTTTTAGTTGTCTTATTAGTTATCATTTGCTTAGGAAATCACTAGTTTTACGGAAAAGGTCTTGTGTGAGCTCCCTCCTTGGTTGTAACAGCACCTATGGGTGAAGACTGGAAAATTCTGGGGAACTCAGAACACTTCAGAGACCATTTTGATGTCCACAATGAACAACTTCGTTGTTGGTCCCAACACCTGTAAACATGGACACTGAAATAAAAAGCAAGGCATTCCACCACAAACACACAGAACACCAAACAGAACAGTTGTACATAACATAGGATTTGTTGGAGATGCCCACACTGATTTAAACAGCATACAGCAGTCTGAGGTAACAGCAGGGCCTCAACAGGATCATATTTAACTGGCCGTACAGAATTATAATAGATGAACTGCAGTAGTCTGATATCAGATATCTGCATCCCTTGAGAGAGAAGATTATCATAATGACCTCCTTTATTATTACCTAGCACAGACTATTTTTGACAGACTTTATGGCCTTCACTGCAAATGAGAACACACAAAAAAGCAGACGCACCGATACCATTCAAGGTATCAGGCATGCACCAATAATCTTCATTAAAATGTTACACAGTCACACAGTATCACCCAAGTCCCTTTTTAAATGGCACATTTGGTAAATACACATCTGAAAGCATGAGGCAACCCAACACTTTCATGCAGACAATCTCTGTCAATAGATATTGTACATGTAGTGTGTGTGTGTGTGTGTGTGTGTGTGTGTGTGTGTGTGTGTGTGTGCGTGTGCGTGTGTGTGTGTGTGTGTGTGTGAGAGAGAGAGAGAGAGTTAACTAACACTAAGAAAGCACGTTGACAGCTGTGTGATGTGTCTTCCTGTAGACACACTATCAATCCAGCATTGTTAGACTTAGCAGCAAAATTGATCGTGGTGGTTTACACACCTCTGTTTGGCACAGACGATGGTTTCTGGCTCCAGCATTGTGTAGAACAGGTCTAACCTGTTGGAGATGACAAGGCATGATAAAATCTGGATGGCTTGTCTGTTTCATAATACTTCCATTGGTGGCAATGACTACACCATTCATTTCTGTCCTAAGTAAATTACATTTATATCTGATGGTTCTGGAGAAATACAGGAACTAGTATGAGGTTCATATATTGCAGCAAAAAGTAAGAACAAGGGTAGAATTGGTGGTGACAGTAACTTTCTTTTGGACTCAAACCGAACATTAAGTCAACACAGTTAATGCAAGGGAACGTAAGTCATGGATGGCATTCACTCACATCATTTTATTTTGGTGTCTTTTGTGCAACAGAATTGACTCTGTCAGTGTTATATCATACTGTTACTGTATTATCATCACCAATGTATGCATTTATGTGTTAGTAGCATTTTAATGTTCTATCTGTCCTGTCAATGATTTAACCCTTTAGAAAATGATGGCAGTAGCAGTCAATAATCGATATCTGCATTTAATTCAACACAAAAATCTGTCCTCATGTAGTTTTGCAACTTTAGACAGTCAAATTTATTTATACA
Source organism: Acanthopagrus latus (assembly GCF_904848185.1). Lineage (NCBI taxonomy): Eukaryota > Metazoa > Chordata > Actinopteri > Spariformes > Sparidae > Acanthopagrus > Acanthopagrus latus. Next base: position 31,416,358 of record NC_051044.1, on the reverse strand, counting down.
TAAGCGTCACTTATAGGTGAAAGACACTGCATTTGAAAGCAGTGTTGGCAATTGTTGTCTGATGGTACAACTTGAAATTGGTGGTAATTGAATTATGTGGTAATGGCTGCATTTTTTAAATGCTGCATTATGTCGTGCACATGCTAATGGGTAACTTTTGGCTCAAGTTTCATCTTTCACCGCTCAAGGATGCACACGCAAAAAGTTTGCTGCCATATCATTTGTGAGTGGCTCTCTCACTGCTTGGCCATCTGCATCAATAGTATGTGATGACCTTATGCAGAGTCCTCCAGAATTGTTGCCTTATCTTGAGTTGCCTCAGTCCCTTTGTTTATCATAGAGGTTGTGTAGAGCACAGCATGAAGAGGTAAGATAAGGGGGAAATGTGCAGTAAAGATTGCTCCTCCATGCCACCTAGCTTTTAGGCTATGCACACATGGCAGTCAAATCCAATTTATCTCTCAAATCAGATCTGAAAGACAGTCTCTGCATTTTTATTTGCAAGTGATAAGGTTGGATTTGGTGGTAACAAGACAGGCATCAGTGACTCCATTGATGACATGGCTTTCCAACGCAGGGGCAATGTTCTCCAAATGATCACTAGGATTCTGTGTTGCACTGCCAAGGATATAAAAGACATGTTTCAAATCCGGTGTGAGTGGATAGAGCATGCTGATGCATTTGTAGAACACCTCCAAATTTGGTTTGCAGAAAATTATTTTAATGTGTTTTTTGCTGTCTAGACTTCCTCAAATCAAGCTGGACAGAGCCTGACCATGCCTAACGGATTTGGGCTTGTAGTCTGTAAAAGTTCTTAGTCTCCCAAATGCAATTTCCAAACAAGTATGGACAGCACCAAGATACACATGAAAAGACACCCGCTCAGGGGTCAGTCTTGGAGACCATGTTTATACTTAGATGAGCAACTACAGCACTGGACGACATTTTTACCCTGTCCAAGTGGCTGACTTGCTCATCCTGTCCTGAAATGTCATTGGAAGAGAACAGTAACAAATAAACATACATCAAGTCATCTGTCACACTGTGAAGAACAAAAGAAATGGATCTGATGGAGCTGATTGTAGTTTTTAGAAAAACACACAGACACAGAGCCCAAAGGAGCCCAGAGTCCAAAGGATAACACCCACCCGAGCTACAGTCGGTTCACCCTGCTGCAATCCAGCAAACGATACAGGAGCATTTGCTGCCGTACCATCAGACTACACAGCAGCTTGTTCCCTAAGGCTGTAGGCCTCCTGAACTCATACTGAACACTCCACAGTCATTTTATGTATTTAATAATCGAGCAGAACTAAAATGCAAAAATAGATGTGTAAAAGAGACCCAAGAGACACTGCTCCAACCAGCACTAAGAATGACTACAGGAGTGGACAGCAAAGGATTAAATCAGATTTGCTGGCAGCATTGAAAGTAAATGACTGCAAGATTTTGTGTCTTTTTATGGGAAGTTAATGAAGAGAAACTAATTTATTTAAAGTTATTCAAAGACCAAATAAATGTAACAAACCAGATTTAATCCTAATTTAGTGTCATTGTTAGACCTCTTAATTACCAAACTGAGCAGAGCATTTCCAAAATACATGCACATACACACACACACACACACACACACACACACACCTTGCTGCACTGCTCTCCTCCTACTAGGTCAACATACCTGTCTAACAGGTAGATTTGGTCACAGTCCAGAATGTGTGTGTAGCACGTAGCTTACTGGAAACCTCATCATCTGTGCCAGAAAAAACAGAAGAGAGGGGGAGGGATGGTGGATTATTACTGTGATCTATGATCTCAGTGTATTGTCAAAGGATAAACACAGTCATTATGCCCTCCCCCACAGTTACTTATTAACTAACCCCTTACACTTTCGTTTTTGGCCCCCACAGTCATTTATCGAACTATGCTGAATGAGATCATAAACACACACTCAGACCATTCTATTCTTTGACCATTTTGCCTAAAAAATACATCCTGTGATATTACTTATTGACTATATTAGATAACTGTAACTTGCTAATACAAGCATGATTATTTGCATTCTAGGGTGGTGTGGCTCATGCCCACCAGCTGCAGATAAGTATTATTCATAACTGTTCCACTGGCCAGAATGCGTCACCTAACTTTCCTGTTGTCCCCCAGGAAGAGGTGGCAGTCATATGTGATGAGGCAGCAGGCCGCAAACTGGCAGCAATATGAGAGGAGGCAGCAACCAGAGAAGAAGAGGGAGGTACCAAATAGGAACAAGGAAAGGAGGAAAAACTTGGGTCATCAAGGAGACTTGACACAACATAGTCATGTGTTTGGTCCTCCTGTGGTGCATCTGACAACCAGCCTCCTCATAAAATGTCAGAGTCTCTGCAAACCTGGTCGGCGGCTTGCTCATTCAGTCCACATATAGCAGCACAGGAGGTGAAACAGCTGCCTGGTGGTACCACTGCATGACACCAGGCACCATGGCATCTGGTCCAGGGCCTGTCCATGCTCCTGACAGTGTATGTGCATGTATATCATAGCTGCACCTTTACTTAGGTAGTTCTGATTTTTATAAAACTCTATTGAATTACATTTGAGTATGTTTTTAAAATTTAAATTAATTTGTTTTATTGTTGCACTTTCAAACTATAAAAATCTGCTTTACTCACATTCTGGTCAGGATCAGCGAGAGCAGCTTCTGGTGTGGCAAGTCTAGCTGGTCCAGGACAGTTTGACTGGTTGACAGTTCATAGAACACAGTGCATGTGAGTGTCTCTGTCACCATCAGGTAATACCTGTCCATGTCCAGGACCTTTCCGAGCCCTCTTGACATTGTAGCCTGTCAGCTTCTTTCCACAAGCTGGGCAGGACACCTTCACCTTCTTCTGTAGATAGGGCTTCCATACTCAGCTGATGGCTGAAGAACTGGTGTCGAGTGGTAGATGAGGACAGGGACAGGGGGCTCTAGCACAGCTTCAAACCTGGCAGTGGTTTGTTGATTTGAAAGAGTGTGTTGGCAATCCATCTCTGTTCCTGCACTGGGATGGTCTTTCATCAGGTAACCAGAATGGAGCTACAGACTCATCCTATTTACATCAGATAACAACTCCATTGTTGCGTAAATAAAACAAAATTACTTTAACAGCGGTCTCATGTTGTGTCAAGCCTTCTTAGTGTTTTTGCCCCAGCACTCCACTGAAAATGAGCTTGCCTGAAAACGAAACTATGATAAATCTTAAAAGTGCCTCTTTTGACGTAATTATGCTTTTACACAAAGGTTTGACTCATATATATTCACAAATAAAGCCTTGGTTTCTTTTTGGCGAGAGTTTCACTAACAGTAATTAATCTTTGAGAGGATGGAAGTATTTTACAGTTTAATAATAAACATTTAATGTCTAAAATGATAAACACACTGAAACAATAAACTTCAGTGGAAGTTAATTTCTTTTTTATTAACTTTAAAAGTTTTCACATTGGCTGATACCCATATATCTGTGCCAAAATTGGCCGATATTCTCGACCAACCAATATATCCATCAGGCTCTAGTTGAAATGAGCTCCAGCTTTACCAGGAGAGACATCAATGTGGAAAAAATTGAGTATATTTTGGCTGCAAGGCATTTGTTTTTGTTGATATTATTGACATTTTTACTTATACTACTACTTATACTACTACTACAACACTGTAAATTACTTGTATTAAAGTAAAATATATAAGCAACTCTTCCACTGTTTATAGGTTGTAATTACTGTACACATATATCCATGCCACAACTGTGTATTGTGAGGTGAGAGAACTCAGAGCTGCTGGCCGAGGCAGCCTTGGCATTTTGGATGCGCATCATCATCTGCAGGTTCCTTCATTTTCCCAAAGGCCTCAAAATGCCTGTATGAGGAAAATCTGTGAAGGTAACTATGTCCATTTTAGACTACGTTCTGTTTTTCAAAATTTGCTTCCCCATAAGATAAATGTTTCCACATTAACAACACACTGATAACAGATTTGTAAACCAACCGGGTGTGAAAACAAATGTCCTCATCTGACCATGCAAAGTACTGTATTCTGAAACAGGTTTGCAACCACAGCACTTCAAGTTGGTGTTGGAACTCCCTGACTTCCCAAAATAAGGGTTAGGGTTAGGGTTAACGTGGTTGCTGGCATCACGCAGTAATCATCAACATGGTCCTTTGAGTCTGCAGAGTCAGGGGTAGGGCTCTCTTCTACAGGCTGGTGCTCCCACACACTCGGACTTGGCATTTGTACTGCATACTCATTCCGGGAGTAGTGAACCGGGTGCTCCCTTTTGCAATCTCATCAGTCCCCCAGCAGTCACAGTTAAATCTACTAGTGGAAAATGCTTGGTGCACTTTATTTTGTGGGGCTGAAGTCATTGCAGCCACTGAGCCTATACCACAGCATCGATAAGAAAATTCACTAACAAGGACCACATCATCACCACACCACACCTAGTTTTTTTTCAATGATTTAAAGGTCCATGTATTGAGGTTGGCCAGGCCACATGCAATAATACTGTAATATTCAAAACAACAAGAAAAATATGAACTAAAATAAAATGTCATTTCCATTTTAACATAAATTAAAATACATAGTGGAATATTTCCTCTTTTTGTTTGCCTTCAAACATTGTGTCCATCACTTCAGTCGTGCATTATTTTATTATTTCTGCAACCGAGAATGGCTTCTTGTGCTTCCCAAAATCCACACCACTCTAAGTGAGCACTCAGTTGCTTTTTGTTGTGTCATAGATGTGACAGGAATCCTGCTTGCAGCTTGATGACGATTTCAGTGCATTTATTTGTGTTGTGCTTACCTCTGAATTTTGATGATAATTCTCTTCAAAATTCCTATGCTTCATCTCATAATGCCATTTAAAATTGGAAATATTCATCACAGTTTCTCCTGGCATATTGCAATGCCCCTTGTGGACTGTGGTGCAATGACTCTTGGGTATTCTGTTGGTGGTGGTGTAATTATGGTTTGTGAATGTGTTTGTGAATAAGATGATATGTAAGATGGTCATGGGTTAATTGACGTTGTTTGTTCTGTGGTTAAATGGTGTTGAGTTTTAACAAGGATGATAACATTTTTGGCATCATGAGTGAAAGAGTGTTTACCAGGAGACACTCTCCATCTGTCAAGCTAACAATACTTGCAAAAGTATATGATGGGTCTTTAGCTAGACCTTGCTAAACCACTTTTGCCCAACCCCATATTTTAGCTGCAGAATTAGAATTAGGTAAGTGGGTCTTGTCCTGATTGGAGGGAGAATGAATGCAGACTCTATGTCCCTAGTTCCTGAGGTACCGATTCTCACTGTCCACTCTTTTTAGCAGTTTAGTTGGACCACGCCATTTTCAGTCTCTTACAAATGCCCGTAAACGAAAGTGAAAGTTAAAAATTGCACTCGCAGTAGTGAGTGACCCAGCTGTCTGTGTACTGTTGGCATGGAAAGAAGTCCCGGTATACACGTGCTGATCCAACCAAAACACATGGTTGAAGGAATAACAGTTCAGGGGCCACAAACAGGAGGCCGGTGGGCCGGATGCGGCCCGGGGGCCACCTATTGAGGACCGATGGGCTAGTGTAAAGATCATTTCATTTGAATTGATAGAAGACTTGATGAGGGTAGGGTAGGGTAGGGGATCGAGGTAGGTAGATGAAGAAAAGAGGGGTCAAGGTAGGTAGATGGAGGAAAAAGGGGTCCAGGTAGGTGGATGAACGTAAAGGGGAGTCAGTACATTGGGCAGACAGAAAGGGGGGTTAAATGCATTGGAGGACTGAAAGTGGGTCCAAGTGCGTTTGATGATGGAAACAGGGGTCATGTGCTCTGGACTGCAGAAAGGGGAGCAGAGTGCGGTGGAAGGCAGAAAGGGGGGTTGAGTGCTTTGGATGACAGAAAGGGGGTTGCGGTAGTTAAATGAAAGAAAAAGAGCTTCAAGGGAGGTGGATGATGGAAAAGGGGGGGTTGAAATCAGTTGGAGAAAAAGGGGGGGGGGGGGTCGAGATGGAAGAGAGAGGATTGTATAAGGTTGTAGAGTTTCTGGTCCGTCTAGGATCCAAGAAGGTTTAGTGTCAGGGTGGGGGTACATCTCAATTAGTCTTATTATTCCCACAAAAGTTTACTGGTTATGGGCTCGTCAGATATCGAGTCGAGGACATAGGTTGTTCAAGATTGTTTGCCGAGATATGATAAGGAGGCGGAAGAACTTAGGGTTCAGACAGGGACGGTGGCTGAAAACAGAGGTGTAGGTTTGGTGTAGGGTGAGAATCATAGTCTGGTGCTAAGGATTTGAATTTGGGGGATAAGAAGGGAGGAGTTTGTGCCCCCAGAGTATTGTGCCTATAGCAACTGGATATGTTTGTAGAGGGCGAAGGAGGGAGAGAGTGAGGACAGTCGAGGGGCCAATTGGTGGCACACCATCTAATGCCGTTGTAGTTTCTGACAACTAAGAGTGCGGCGTCAGTGTATTGCTGGATGTCCTTGGGCTGGTTGATTTGGCCACTGTAAAATAAAAGGAAAAAGAGATGCCATTGTGGGCCAGGCGTAAAGGTTAATATTAAAAAAAATAAATAATTAAAATAGGGCCAACAACGCCACCTAGGTTTGGTTTAGAGGCCTAGGATCGCTTAAAATAAACAAGATTAAAATTGAGATAAAGATATTAAAAGGTTCTTTTTGTCAGGGGGAGAGCAGTTAATACCAGTGGTGCCTTTCAAAATAGTGAACACACTCAGAATGGAGGAACAACAATATTTACTTAAAAGCACCCAACACGAGTAAAGTTCCTCCGTAAAAAAAAACTAAAAGAGCACAATCAACTTAAACAGATAAAACAATAAAAGGTATAAATAATGCGGTAACACCCAGGCAGGAGGATAAGAGTTTGTGCGTCTACTGTTGGGTAGTCCTGGCTCCTTCCCTCAGTAGAACCTGTGGAAGAAAAGAACTCAGGGCCAGTCAAATGTCCTCTCTTTCTAATGCCACCACAGTTCTGTACATCATTAGCCACCAGAAGAACACCGGTCTTTTGAAAGAACGGAGAAGTATAACCTTCTCCCACTTGCAGCCGCTAGCGACCGGTGTTTGTTTCCCCCCTGTGGGTGGTCCTCGATTTACTCCCAGCTGATGTTGACACCATTCTTGGCCCTCTGTGCTCCGCTGTGCCCCACTGTTGTGCTCCGTTATGCCCGTTGTCTCCTGCTCCTCTGTTCAACTGCTCCCTTTTATCCAACTTTGTCTACCAACTCGTTTTTGCTCTACAGGTGTCAGTCCTTTGTTCTTACTTACAAGATGGTGGAAGTAAAAACAATGTTAAAAAACACACACCATATTTCAAAATAAAAGCATGCAATAAAATAAAGTTAAAACACAGCAAAAAGTAAAAACAGGGTCAAAATTAAAGCATGCTGTAATAAAATCAAAATCAAGTTCCGCCTCATGACACCAGTCAATAAAGCGAGAAAGTGGCACCTTGTTTGTGCTCCTGTTTACGGTAGTCGCCGAAGGTGATGGCGACATAGAAGGAGGGAATGGTGGGTGGTAGGGATAGTAAGTGCTGTTGGGACTGTCACATGGTTCTGATATTAGAGCGGCCTAAATTTCACTCGACCCCAATGCATCAACCCCAGTATCTAGTAGGTGCCGCTTGCTTGACACAGTCCCTACAGATTTGACAACTTCCATCTCCCATTGTCTGAGAGTGCACCTGAATGCATCGTCAGTTCCGCAAAGACCTGATGAACGAAGAAAATGAAAGCAACTATGTGCATATGTCAATGCCAGTCAAAGAGCTAAGTGTTGCCGTTAGTCCATGCCGTTACTCGGTTACTCAAAGGGAGTCCAGAGCAACGTCTGGATTTTAACCACCAAGGGCCACAGTGTTTCATCGATCAAACTGGTATGGTTGAACTACAGAATCTCGGAGAGCCATAGCGATACATCCACCGTAAACATTAGCGCATGCGTCCGCTAGCATAAGTGGCATCCTCTCCCTGAGAGGGGCATGTAGTAGGCAAGGCAGGCACTGACAGACGGAGCTCATTAGCATTTAAAGGTGCAGGCACAGAAACAGCCTGCTCTCAGTAGAGATCACTTGAGTGACTTTTAGACAGCTGAAATTCAGAACTATGGATGGGTTTGGGGCATACATTTCGAATATAGTGTTGAACCTCTGACAGCTGTGTGAAATTGATGAAAAACAGTATAATATGGGACCTTTAATCCTCAATCCACTCATCCTTGCATGTTAGCTAGCTCTCTGTGTCAATGGCCAACAGATGTTGTTTTTACCGGCATGGAAATGCTTGAACTGGTAATAATCATCTACATACCAATATAGCTACTGGAATTGAATGTAAACGACCAACACAACCATTGCTATTATCGATAGCTGTTAGTTAGCTTCGCTGTCATTCATAAAATGTTTTGAATGCTTATTTTGATGTAACTCATTGCTGGCTCACTAGCAGCTGCTGGCTACGGTAAGGTTAGATATGATAAAACTAAAACATCAAGATTAGTGCTGGGCCTACAACTTTTTTTTTTTTCTTGTTACCCTCAGTGATGCACAAAAGGACTTGAATATTGTATTGGACTTATGATAATAAGATGTTATGCATGTTAGAGCTTCCATGATGAGAGCATCGTGATCATGATCTGACATGATGATGATCATCAGTGCATGTGTTAACACTGCTATATGGATTAGATCCACATTGTGTACATATATTGGTCTGCGTGTAAACGGTAAAATTACTTATAAATATATTTCACACGGCAGTAGTCATAGCTAGCTAGCTAGGATGCTAACATTAGCTAACATAGCTAATGTAGCTACATTGACTACATAATGCAGAGTAATGATACTTTTCCCCTAACAAAAACAAACCAGCTCACTACCTTTCCAACAGAGAGACAACTACCATGACGTCCATTTTCAGGCCTTTGACTCCATCAGTTGTCTTCATCGTTCAACAGTCACGTCAGTGTTGACTGTTGTTTCATCTCTTGAGCTAATCAACTTCTTTTTGTTTGTAGTCTTCTCCAGTTCAGTATTTTTTCTCTTGTTCTATCTGACAGTACAAGCTGCTTTAGGTACAGCTGCTAATGAAAAGTGTCTCTGTACTTCCTCTGTCATTCTTATCCGTGAACACTGAGCTCACTCAACAACAGCTACAGCAGCGCGCTGCGTAGACTCCCATCACATACAATGAGTGATGGGCGGGGTCAGCGCAGGGTGGGCAACTAAGGAAAGGTTGATAGACAGGTAGGCTGTCCATGCAATATCTTCAGCCTCTAATATTGATTTTATCATATTACAGCCTTGTTGCTGCCACTGACCATCTTTTTTTTCCCAAATCATTTTGTATTTTGATTGCTGTCTGGATGTTAAGAGATTGAATACAAATATAATTTAAAAAATGCTTCTGGACAGAATTGCCAACCCCAGCTGTAAGGTAAGAAAGAGAAACTCCACTCATATGTAGTGATGTGGTGCTGTTGCAGACCACCTGTGAAAACAGCTGTATGATGTGTTCTGTGGCAGCTTTGTCAAGTGTGACGAAAATAACACTAATGATGATCATTAAGGTTATCTCAGAAAATCAATAAAAAGAAACCTGCTTTATGGAGCAGAGGTGCAGAGTTCGAAAATAAGGGCTTTTACCAGAAATTGAGAATCTTTAGAGAAGATGTATTTAGTTGAATTATGAGAAATGTAGTATCTAGTATTTTTGCAAAAGTTCTTTTTGGGTGTGGTTGGTAAGACCTGACAGGAACGACGGACAGCACAATGTAAACTGAGGATTTAAAGCCACATTTATAAATATTTTCCTCTAGGCAGCTGTTTAAATGCATGTATAATGTCTACCATGTTACCTGAATGTCATCAATCAATGGAGAATTGTATTGTTAGAAAAATATCAAAGCAAAATACTAGCCAGCCAGTTACTGATATTCTTACCTGTGACCAGAAGTTTCTGTGTCTATTTATTTCTATATTTATTCTTACAGATGCTAACTGCATAAGGGTTGCCATATTAGGTAGTATTTTTTTATATAAGAATCAGTTAAGCTATTAGTTTGATTTGACACACCCACAAATGATTTTCAATAAGCTTACAAATTCATCATTCAAAGTGTGTTTACAACATAACATTGCCAGGCAAAAGTTGGTCTACATGGTGTATATGAGATTCAGGGCCTACTGTATGGCATTTAGCCTTTTAGTTGGCATTGTGCTTCAGTGGTATATTCCCTGAGAAAGTTTTACTTAATCAGATTGCCCCAAACAAATTGATGTTTAGTAAACCAGAGGTTCAGCATTTTGGGGCTGCCTTTACCCAGTTTTATTATCCAGCCCTGTCAAAGTCAGCCCTTACCACTGTCCGAGTGTAATTCTAACAGCTTCCGAATTATAAATCAGATACTCATAAAGTCAGAAACAATGTTTACCGTTGTCAGTAAAAGTAATTAAACCTCGCAGTAAAGAATTCCTGGCAGGAGCTTGAGATAATTGGGGTCATAGCCAGGGTGTGGTTTCTGTCATAACACGTGATCCTCCAGAGTGCAATGACTCTGACTGGAAACGACGCAAACAAGCTTGAGGGAGGGAGAAAGAGTCACACAAAAGAGCGTAACGAAACTAATGTAAGCTAGGAACAGGCAAAAAATAAAAGATTATATGATTTTGCATATTAACAAAACAACACAAAATGGGCTTTACAGCCTATATGCAATATATTTAAATATGCACATGAGTTTATGCCCTTTTTCAAAACAGCTCAAAACATACCTTTTGACTCTCACAGATAAAGAACTTTTCACCTGATGGTTTTACTTCACTTATCTATTTATTTTTCAGTCAACTCCATTGTTTGCTAGCCTCTCATCAGCTCCACTACCTGTTACACACCAGCTAGCTAGCTAGCCTCCCATCAGCTCCAGTGTTAGGGACATGAATGTGACAAAGTGTCAGGAGGACAGACAGGACAACAGACAGGATGATAGAGGCTTTTTCACATATTACTGCAATATCTTTTCCCCATATAAGTTGTCAAAGACACTACCTGTCACCACATTACTGTTGTTTGGTCCTGTAACATTGTGCTGCGGTTCATTTCTCTTTTTTATGATTAGTGAAGGATCTGTTTTTAGTTCATCAGGTAAAGTGTTATAACTGTAATGGGTCGGTTGTTTATGGTGGTTTTGTTTATGGTGGAAGTGTATCAAGTTCAGCACTTGATGTGATTGCTCCAAACATACTCCTTGAATTTTGGCGTGTAGAGCAACAGATGAGCAACATGATTAGATGTTTTTATGGATCAGAGCTCGACTTACCTCAATATACTGTGATCATGCCGCTTTCAGTGGAGAGACCTGTTGCCCTCCTATGTGACAGGAGGTCCTCTACAACTGCTTCTACAATCCTTTCATCATGGAAGCTCTAACATGCAAAACGTCATATTTAATTGAGTCCAATACAATATTCACGTATGTCTGAATCACTGAGGGTAACAGAAGAAAGCATGTAGTAGGCCCAGCACTAATCTTGATGGCTTAGCTTTATGTTACAACAGGCGACTACTGCTAGCTAACCAGCAATGAGTAACAACATCAAAATAAATGAGAGATGAGACAGTGATTTGTAGTTAGATGTTGTGATCACGATGCACTGATACACTCTCCTCCCCATTGCTCATGAGGACTGGGACTCCATTGGCGGTATTCAAAAGTTGACGGACTGCGAGTATGTGTTTATAGTTTGGGGGGGGGTTGCTTTGGAGAGAGGCCTGAGTGCGAGGGGTCGTGTTTACTGGCTGCATGCCTTTAAAATCTAGCCTGGACTTGATTGTTTTTCCAACTTACCAAAATAAAAGATTGTTAAAAATTCTAAAAATTGTCCATATCCTGCAAGGATTCAAGGGCAGTGTGGGTATGTGTGCAAGACTAGACTGCCAGTGTCAGTGTCAGTGGGGGTCCTGGGACCTGTTAAGGATCCCAACTGCAGTAGGGAAGAAACACTTCATGTGGCGGGAGGTTTTGGTCCTGATGGACCGCAGCCTCCTGCCAGAGGCGAGAGTCTCAAACAATCTGTGACTGGGATGGGAGGGGTCGGCCACAATCCTACCTGCACACCCCAGAGCCCTGCAGCTGTGCAGGTCGTGAAGGGATGGAAGGTTGCAGCAGAGTGTATGATATGCTGCAGTCTGCTCTTGTCCCTAGCAGTGGCTGCAGCGTACTAGATGGACTCGATGATGGCAGAGTAGAAGTTCACCATCATCGTCTATGGCAGGCTGAACTTCTTCAGCTGCCGCAGGAAGAACATCCTCTGTTGTGCAGTCTTGGTGAAGGATCTGATGTTCAGCTCCCATTGTAGGTCCTGGGTGATGATGGTGGCCAGGAAGCAGCAGGACTCCACAGAGTTGACTTGGGAGCCACGCAGGATGACAGGAATGGGTGGGGCTGGGTGCAACTGTTAGTGTACAGGGAGAAAAGCAGGGGAGAAAGAATGCAGCACTGGGGGGATCCAATGTTGATGGTCTGGGATTCAGAGATATGTTTCCCCAGCTTCACACGCTGCTTCCTGTCAGACAGGAAGTTACTGATCCACCTGCAGGTGGAGTCAGGCTCTAGGAGCTGGGAGAAATATACCTTTTGATTTTTTTAGAATTAATAATTCTTTGGGATCACTTGGGATACTGTGATTTTGATACAATACTGTGATTGTTAACAAACATTATTGTCAATTTCGTATTTTTTTCTGTAGTTACTATAGTAACTCACTGATGAAAATAACTAAAAGAGGTCATTTGAATGTGTATAAGTAGGCCCTACATGTTTTTGTTTTGTTTTTTTTTTTAAAAAAAGGTGAGGTCATCAGTATCAATGTTATCCATCAATATTCATTTTCCCAAGCTGCTGACACAGTTATACATCTTTGACACTCACTTCCATACGGACTTGTCTGTTTCAAGAGAGAGGAGAGGGAAGCTCCCCTGAGCCCCTCTGTGTTCGCTGTGGTCTGGACTGCTCGTGTTTGCTACCTGGTGGTTGTTGGTGTGCACTGCAGCGAATGTAAATCAGCTGGATAAAATAAAAGCGCCCCTCCTTTTTCCGCCATGTCGCAGCACCTAAAATGGCATCAACAATGGCATCTTCTGAAAGGAGAAACACCTGTAGTATATGTTGCATTTCCCCCTTTGACTGAATATGACACCACAAATTTAGTCCAGCAGTGAAGTTGCTGCAGTTGGTACCACTTCTCTAATATCAGTGCATACTGGCAGGTTAGGAGCACTGGTTGTTAATGTAAGCCTATAATGTCCTGCTGACGTTTGCTGCCAGTAAGGAAGCAGTGTTCTTTTTCATTTGAGTACTTAGTTGATTGTGTTAAGCGTTGTGAATTCTGTGAATGAACTGCAAGTGTCCCTGTCTTTCTATCTCCATTCGATAAATGGCACTGTGATCATACTGAGATTGCCACAGTAACACAATATAACTGGAATTGGAGTTTGAAGATTGAGAAGGTATGGGATGTGACCTGGAGCTCTCTAAAAGTGTATGTTTAGACTAATTTATTTCCTCACACACGCCATTGTAACTTACACTGGTGGCAGTGGTGGGATGTTTTTCCTGTTGATTATCGTCAATTGGGATTTCCCTCAACTCAAGTCTCCAGTGTTATAAGCTACCACTAGCTGCTAGCTCCATGTTTGCGACAAAGAGTTTGGAAACTGTGTTCTGGTAAGATAACTCTCTCAGACAGATAAAGAAAATAATAAAAGAGACCTTCACTGGGACTTTTGAAATGCCCTCCTAAACTGGGTGGGCTCACCAAGCTGCTACATTAGTAATACCATCATCCTCAGATAATGTCACAAGAAATGTAGGGACAACCCAGTCAGCAAATTCTGTATGTGAAAATGACCCTTTCATCACAGACCACAAACCTCTGTCTCCCATAGAAAGACGCCTCTAGATTGTGATCCGACAAGTCACAGGGCCAGATACACTCTAGAAATTGATCCCTATTATTGGACAGTTCAATACACATAAGACAGAAAACACGCAAATGCTGACTGTAAGTCTGATGGTCCTCTGCCAGTGGATGACGCCACCACTGTTTCCACAGTCAGTCAGGTTTGATGTGTTTCCATTGTGCTTCCACTCAAACAGACCCAGCAGAGTCATTCACACTCCAGCCACTGAACAAGCAGCCTGCTCAGAGTCTGCATTCACTGCTTCACCTGCTGTGGACTTCATATCACATGCTTCACCAGATACTGCAGCAGTAACTGCAGACAATTCACTTCGGATTATGGACAGACATAATCTCATCCAAGCTCAAATGGCTGATCCTAATTTACAAATAATCATGAAATGCCTATAGAGTTGAATTTGTCTTGTTTGATTGAATTTTTCACATTGTAGGAGAAAGTGCATCTCTGCCTCAACCTCACCTGTCAAACAGTGACCACGTGTTTACTTTTTGTGTCTTCCTGTTTGGATTGTCAGTTTGTGGTCACTGAGCCTGTACATGGTCAGGTTCTGTCTCTGCTTTCTATCTCTGACAGTAGAGAGATATTCTGCTAATTCATCATGTCTTTTTAGGGCTAGATAACATTCTAATCTACTTCGGCTTTTAGTTTCTTCTTTCCAATTTTCCAGATAGGTTTCCTTACATAATATTTTCTCTTGATTGTATGTAAGGCTCTTTGAGCTTTTTCTTTTAGTGCATTCACTGCCATGTTGAAACTCCCTGATGCTGTGATGGTTATACCAAGGTAGGTATAACTCATGCTATGTTCAATGACATGATTATTTATGGTAAAATGTTTTTTGCTCTCCTGACATCTGGGGGGATCTTTTTGAAAGTTCATGACAATAGTTTTCTTCAAATTTACTGCCAGGGCCCAGTTCTGACAATACTTTTTGACTATATCCAGTACAGTACATGCCTTTCTCTCTCTCAAACTGAGCATGTATTAAAACACAAGGCCAACTGTAACAAGAAGATGATAACACTCAGGCAGACACTATGATAAAAAAAAAAAAAAAGAGCGGAGGACAATGCTGACAACTGGCCACAGTCGCAGACAGTGGGGGAAACAATTATAATGGGACAGAGAACTCACCAGGCTCCCTTGCCCTACACACACACACACACACAAAGCAAACCATAGATGGGAATAAAGTAAATCACGAAGGACGTGCAAGAAAAATAATCAGACACACAATCAGGGGGTGTGAAGCACAGGTGAGAGGGACTCGCTACCAGCTCCATCATGTTTACTGGGGCCCATCCACACAAGCGTGCCTTTTGAATCCAACTAGGGCTCAGACTGATGTTGTTCCTCTGCCTCATGGGGAACCACTACTACCTCACCACCAGATGGAGACAAAGCTGCAGCAGGATCTGCCAGTGACATGTCTCCTCCTGCCCAGCCTTTGGCAGAAGTGAGGACCAGTCTGGCTACCGTGTGACAGCCCAGTGACTTATATGCCTGATTAATGAACTGATGCAGTTATGAGCTGTATTACATGGCTGAGTGAGATATCCTAACAAAATGGGATATATTAACAAAATGGTGTAAACGCAGGTTAAACATACTGTAATGCCACAGACATAAGTGTAAAATGTTCATGTGAAAATGAGCTGTGTCTTGTTTTCACATATTGAGTGTTTACAGTATTGTTAATTTGATATTTAGTTATCATTTTCAGATAGTTAGTTCAGTTTATGCAGCTGCTAGCTCATAGGTTAGAAAAGATGAACAGAAAAAATGAGCGAGGAGTTAGGGCCAGTGAGTCGAGACGCTGACACTAAGAATGTCACCTACCAGGCAAGACTCTCACACACAGAAAAGCAAACACACTCACAAATTATTTTCTACTTGGTTTCCTCATAGTTGAATGTATTGTATAACACATTCCCAGGACTGTGGCTCCATTCTAGTTTCCAAAGGGTACCAGACAATTGCCGTCGTAACACCATTGTTAGTGTGCTTTCAGTGGTAAGAGGTTGAGATTGTGGCTCATGTTTCAGGAACAGGTCTCGTTTTTCCTGTTATCACATGAAGAACCTCAGTGATGTTGTTTGGCTTAAATATACTTTCTGAGATTATTTTAAGTTAGTATATAAGTATATGTGTTGTGATACTGATTGAGTGACATTGCTCATTCTCACAGTATATTTTCCTTTTGACCATTTAACCCTGTCAGTTTGCAGTGTACAAACTGTATATATAGATATTTTCCATCAAGTCCAGTGGCTCAATGCATGGAGCCTCAAAGCATTTGATACTAAATGAATTAAGACATTATGAAATAAATAATCATATGAATGAACCAGCCAGGGTGGCATTGGGCCCAATATCCTACATCCTTTAATAGAGTCACATGAGCATCCACATGGATGCAAGGCAGCGGGCTACAAAGACGTGTGAACAACACTGAATACAGAGTATGTGGATGTGAGTTTCCCCTCCATCCACAAATTTGCAAAGGACTGTGTGTCAGTAAAGCCTGCAGGTTCATCAGAGACCCCAACAAGTCCAGCCACAGACTGATCATGCTGCTGCAATCTCAACCCCAGACAACCAGGTTTATGAACACTGAACACTAATGGCCTGTTGCCTACATGACTGTGACACATACACATAAACACACAACAGCTATGCAAACTACAACAGTACATACACTTATGCTTACTTGCACATCTGGCGGATGCCAGAGCATGACGCAGCAATTTATCCTAATTTAACACAGAGCAGACAGGAAGTCAAGTACCGAAACAACAACATAACATCTGATTACTTTTAAAAATGAAACACACTATAGTGACGCCAGCACGAAAACCTAAAAAAGCGGCAAATACAAGCTCTACTACTAATCCTTCAGTTAGGATCACTTTGTGTTGTTGTGTTTATAACACATACCTATAACTGCGGTCGCAAGTGATTATGTGATTATCTCTTCTGTCTCGCTACACAAGTTCTTTGACAGTACTAGCTGTATCTGGTGGAATCTCGGGGTAAGGGAGTTTACAGCTAACCAAGCTAACAGCTTACAGTTGAGCTTAACACACAGCAGGAAAGTTTCCATTATGTTTTAACCCTAGAGGTTGTTTTGTAAGTGCTTTGGGTTCTTCAACAAACACACGGTTGCATATGCCCATTCTAACTCATGGTTGTAGGCTAAACCAACTACAGTATAAACAAATTGCTACTTGTTATATCATTACAGAGGTCATAAACATTTCTAACGGTTGCTTTGGCGCCATACTAGGTGGCAGCCTGTTGCAGCAGCTCCTGTGGGTTTTCCAAGTTTTTGTAGTTTGTTTTGTAGCTCTGTTTTGATTTTGGTTGTGAATTTTTGGTAATTTTTGGCAACTCTTCTCCAGAGTCCGAGAGAAGACAGACACTTTCCTTTTTTCCTTTTTTTAAACTTTTGTGGCATGTTGTGTATGAAGTTTCTGCTAGCCCTAGCAACGGAGGGTCAGGAGCGCATCATTGAGCACACGCACACGCGACCAGCTGATTGCGCTGTGTAAACCTGCACTGCTGTGTGAACCTGCACTGCTGTCCGGAGCCAGGCCTGAGGTCCCGAAGGAGCTGCAGAGGAGATGCTGGGGCTGCAGAGCTGGAGTGAAACGGAGGGCGAAGAAGAGGAGACATAGACCGGCTGTACCATTGATCATCATGGGGAACGTGAGGCCTCTGGGGAAGAAGACGGATGAGTTCACCATGCTGAAAAAGACTCAGAGGGAATATCATGAGTGCAGTGTGTTGTGTTTCACAGAGACATGGCTTCACTCACACATCCTGGACCACAGTGTGGCGGTTCCCGGCTTCAGCACTGTTCGGGCGGACAGGGACGTGATAAGCAGCAGAAAGAAGAAAGGAGGAGGGATTGCACTGTATGTGAGTGAGAGGTGGTGTAATCCCGGACATGAAGGAACATCTCTGTACCCCAGACATTGAACTGCTGACTGTGGGGATGCGACCCTATTATTTACCCCGGGGATTCACGTCCGCCAACATTATCACTGTGTACGTTGCTCCTTCAGCTGATGCAGTGGTGGCCTGTGACGTCATCCACTCCGCTGTTGCCCAGATACAGACGCAGCATCCCAATGCCTTTATTGTCATCACTGGGGATTTTAATCACATCTCACTGGACAAAACCCTCCCAACATTTCATCAGTATGTTGAGTATTCCACCAGAGATGATAACACACTGGATCTTTTATATGCAAATGCTAAGGATGCATATAGTCCCACAGCCCCCGGCCCCCCTTGGCAGATCTGACCACAACCTGGTCCTGCTGACCCCAAAGTTCAGTGGCAGCCTGTTCACACTATGAGCATGAGGAGGTGGACTCAGGAGGCTGCTGATGCACTACAGGACTGCTTTGAGTTGACAGACTGGGATTGAGTTGTTTAGCCACATGGAGAGGATCTCGACAGCATGACTGACTGCATCACAGAATACATCAGGTTCTGTGAACACACCACCATGTCAGCCCGGACTGTACACTGCTTCCCTAATAATAAGCCATGGATCACCAATGACCTGAAAGCTCTTCTTAACAGGAAAAAGAGGGCGTTCAGGTCTGGAGAAAGGGAAGAACGGAGGAGAGTGCAGCATGAATATGCTGAGGGCCTGTAAAGAGGAAGCTGAAGGCCAAACTCCAGTAGAACAATGTGCGGGATGTGTGGACTGGTATGAAACAGATCACTGGGTGTAAGGTGAGTGGCAGACAGGCAGCTTGGAGAGGGCAAACAAGCTGAATAGATTCTTCAGTAGGTTCAGCTCACACTTTCTGTCATCTCCCTGACACCTCCAGACCCCCACACACACCCTCACTACCCCCCTCCTGTGCAGCACCTCTCCTCGACCTCCACCTCCTCCTCCTTGTCCTCCACTTAAGACACCAGCACCTCCCCCTGCATGACTGTGGCCTCGTCCACACGTAGAAAAACGATCTTTTTCTCCTCTGTCTTCCTCAGCATCATTTCAAGAATATTTGCGTCTACATGGATCCACTGAAAACAACTCAAAATGCTGTAGTTCATATTCCAGGCCTATAGGTGGCGCTAGAAATTCACGGCGGAGAAGAAGAGACGGAGCATGCACATTAAGCTTGCGCCCTGTAGACAGACAGTAGACGGAGAAACCAAACACAAGAAGAAGGAGACGAAAATGGCTAGTACAAGGAAACCAGAATTGTTTGTGTGGACCGATAATGAGGTTGAACTGCTGCAGCGACTCACACTCGACTACAAGGCGAGTAAGTTGTAAGAAAGGCTCAATATCTTCTGCTGCACAAACACAAGCATGTAGTCCGCCATTGTTGTTGTTGTTGTTATGAGACGTCGCAGGGTTCAGATGTCAGAGGCCAGAGGTCGAGGGGTGGGGCGATGGCGTCATCGTTTTGGAAAGTATGTGGATTTGCTGTCCACATGAAAATGGGAGGGCTGCGTTTTCAGATTTTTCCACCCTGAGACCTGGTTTCAAAAAAGCGCGTTTTCAGGTGCTGCGTTTTCAGAATCCGTGTAGGTGGTCGGCCAAAACGATGCAATACATGTGCCTTTTCGCAAAAGAGCATTTTCATGTGGACATGTGTTCCACCAGCAGAAGGCCGCAGGCCCTGACAGTATCAGCCCCAGGATCCTGAAGACATGTGCCAGCCAGCTGTCTCCTGTCCTACAACACCTGTGCAACCTGAGCCTGAGTCAAGAGAGAATACCGGTGCTTTGGAAGACGTCCTGCCTGGTTCCTGTTCCAAAGAAGTCAACATCATGGGGCCTCAACAACTACCGACCAGTTGCCCTCACATCTTACGTGATGAAGGTGCTGGAGAGACTGGTCTTGGCCAACCTGAGGCCGCAGGTGAGATCCCTGCTAGACCCTCTGCGGTTTGCTTACCAGCCTCACTTGGGAGTTGATGATGCTGTCATTTACTGCTGCAACGAGCCCATTCGCATCTGGATGATGAAGGAGGCACTGTGAGAATCACATTCTTTGATTTCTCCAGTGCTTTTAACACCATTCAGCCACTGCTACTGGGGGAGAAGCTGTGGGTGATAGGTGTAGATGACACAGTGATCTCCTGGATTACTGACCACCTGGCAGGCAGGCCACAGTTTGTCCGTATGGGCAGTGTTCT
Source organism: Acanthopagrus latus (assembly GCF_904848185.1). Lineage (NCBI taxonomy): Eukaryota > Metazoa > Chordata > Actinopteri > Spariformes > Sparidae > Acanthopagrus > Acanthopagrus latus. Next base: position 31,396,168 of record NC_051044.1, on the reverse strand, counting down.
GTCTGATGCGGTGGTTAGTGAGCTCCACAGGGGACTGTGCTGTCTCCTTTCCTGTTCACCTTATACACCACTGACTTTCAGTACAACACCGGGTTGTGTCACCTGCAGAAGTTTTCTGACCATTCAGCTGTTGTTGGGTGTATAAGTGAGGGACAGGAGGAGGAGTACAGGGCACTGATAGACAACTTTGTGGAGTGGACTGGACAGAATCACCCGCGGCTGAACATCAGCAAGACCAGAGAGATGGTGATAGATTTTAGGAGGAAGAGGAGGTCGGCTTTCCAACCACTGCGCATTCTTGGAATGGATGTGGAGGCGGTGGAGGATTATAAGTATCTGGGCGTTACCATCAACCACAGACTGGACTGGAGATCTAACACTGAAGCTGTTTACAAGAAGGGGATGAGCAGACTTTACCTTCTGACGAAGCTGAGATCCTTCAACGTGTGCGGCAAGATGTTGGAGATCTTTTATCAGTCTGTGGTGGCCAATGCAATTTTCTTTGCCATGGTTTGTTTGGGAAGCAGCATCGGAGCCAGCGACACCAACAGACTCAATAAACTCATCAGGAAGGCTGGCTCTGTGATTGGCTGCAAACAGGACATTCTGGAGGGTGTGGTGGAGAGGAGGACACTGAAAAAACTGTTATCCAGAGGATAATCATGGATAATCCTCTCCACACTCTCCACCTCACACTGGTCAGACAGCAAAGCACCTTCTCCAGAAGGCTGCTTCAGCTTCGCTGTCACAGCAATAGATACAGGAAATCTTTCCTGCCACAAGCCATTTCATTGCACAACAACACTTTCACTTTTGCCTGAAAGAGTAATCTGATCTATCTATTGTTTTTACTCATGTTAACGTCTCATTTTCAGTTAAATGTGATGACACAAGTCTGCAGTAAATAATTCCACTGAAGTGGATCCTGGTGTGGGTTTGTAGATGCCTTAAACTTGATTACTTGATGGCATGGAATATTTTATGAAAAGGATTAAGGGCTCTTTGAGCACTGAATGCACATGTCCTGTTAACTAATCAATTGACTGAATTTTTTTGTTTGTTTTTTAATGGCTGTTTGCTCTTTTATGTGAAAGGAATCCTAACTCTAACCCACACTAGCACATGAAGAACATGCAAACTCTGTACAGGAAGACCATGCCCTAACAGCATTCCAGTCAAGGACCTTCCTGCTGTGAGGCAACAATGGTTACCATTGTGCCACTATGCTGCCCTAAGTAAACTGAGACACACAATTTTTCCAAAATTCTGTGTTACTAAATTCTGCATCCCATTTCCTCTTCTTAACTATATTTTTTTGTAGGTTACACATAACTTTTCATCCTTTTTAGGGGGCCAAGCCCGAGGGGCCGAGGAATGCAAGCATACGCGTTTCCTAGGACCAGCGTTGCTAAGAACCCTATTGTAATTGTAAAGATTTTTTTTTTCTCCTGCTAAAAGTGGTGCTTCAGGCTAAACCGTGCAAGGGAGGGTGGGTCCAGACTCCTGCACGTACCTTAGACACAAAAAAATACATATATCCGCCTGCAGGGGGCGCTATAATCTAGGCCAATGCACTTTTGCCTGTAACTCCCACACCGAATGTCGTACATTCAAAAAACTTGTATCCCCAGATTCCCTGAATGGAGCTGAATCTCTTTGCAATTGGCCATGTCCGCTTCCGCCCAGAAAGATTTTTGGCAAAACTGCAAAACTGGAAAACCTACTTTTTCGAGCTCCTCCATAAGATTTTGTCCGATCTGCGTGAAACTTGGCATGTACACTCTTCAGCTGGACCTGATCTTAAGTTATCAAAAGAATTTTGCTCGGTCAAAAAATTTGGTTGCCATGAGACTGGGAAGGGATGAGCCAAATTTGACGAATTTTGGCCAGTAGGGGGCGTTAAAAATATGGGAAGTTTATATATATATATAAGTTTGTATATTTATACACCGATTTTTACGAAACTTGGTCAGTATGATGTAGGGCCACTCCTGAGGCCATATCTTGAAGGTGGTCATGACTGGTCAATGTGGGCATGACTTATTATAAGATAAACAACAAACATTAATTTCAGCCAAACTATTATGTTGAGATGTGTAATGTGATTGCATCTTCTGTAGTTATAGTAGTATAATAATATACTGCAGCTATATGATATCAACTAGGTTACTGTTTGGTTGGCTATAGGCTGACAGGCTCAACTTTCAGCATCTTTACTCCTGCTAGCTGATGTTCAGTCATTAAAGTAATTCACCAATTAACACATGCAAAATATTGGAAGCTAAGCAAGAGTTTGTTACCTTTTTTCCAGGATGAGATGGCTGAGTGTGTGTTTTGTGGGAGCCAAACATCCGATGAAGCACTGACAGTCAAATTAACTCAGAGGGGATGTGAAGGTACCCGAACAAATCCCAAACAATAGCACAGAAACAGCAGCAAGCAGGGATAGTTGGTTATAAGCGGAGATCCTCTGTCCCTTCATTTTCATACAAAGATCACTGTTTGTTTAATGGGGTTCCAGCAGACTACTCCATAGAAGATGGCTGATGCCACCACAGAGTCATAGAAAGTAGTCAGGAGTGCCCCCTGCACTCCAAAGGACCTGAGCTTCCTCAGCAGATACAGTCTGCTCTGACCTTTCTTATATGTTGCTGCAGTGTGATCAGTCCAGTCCAGCTTATTGTTCAGGTGAACTCCCAGGTATTTGTAGGATGTCACCATCTCAATGTCTGTTCCCTGGATGTTCACCTGTGTGCAAGGTTGTCTGTGCCTGCGGAAATCCACCAGCAGCTCTTTGGTCTTGCCGCCATTGAGCTGGAGGTGGTTCTGCTGGCACCAGTCTACAAAGTCCTGAATAAGTTCTCTGTAAGCTCTTTTATCCCCGTCCCTGATGAGGCCAACAGTGGCAGTGTCATTAGAGAACTTTTGTAGATCGCTGTGGGGTGATTACTGGGAGAAGTCTGCAGTGTTCAGGGTGAACGGGAAAGGGGCCAGGTCTGTTCCCTGTGGGGGCCCTGTAGTACAAATTATTGTGTCCCACACACAGTCCCGAATCCTCACATACTGTGGCCGGTTGGTGAGTAGATAGTCAAGGATCCAGGACATGAGGTGTTGGTTCACCCCTGCATGCTCCATCCTGTCCCCCAAAAGTGCAGGGTGTATGGTGTTAAAGAACTAGAGAAATCAAAGAACATGATCCTTACAGAGCTTCCAGGCTTCTCCAGGAGAGACAGTGATCTGTCCAGGAGGAAGATGATGGTGTCGTCCACTCCGATGCCAGGTTGATAAGCATAAGCAGTCCATAAAAGGACCCAACAGAGGGCTGAGATGGATGAGGACCAGCCACTCCAGGGTCTTCATCAGGTGTGAAGTGAGAGCAACTGGTCTATAGCTGTTTACACTTACACTACACATATGTTATATCATTTGTATCAGATTGTATCAGTCTGTCAGTGCAACTTGATTTTGTTGTTCTGTTCTATACTGGCAACATCTATTGCATGTCTGTCCATCCTGGCAAAGGGAACCTTCCTCTGTGGCTCTTCCTGAGGTGTCTTCATTTTTTTTCTCCTGTTAAAATGGTATTTTTGGGCTATATAAAATAATATTACATAATAAATCTGATGAATTTGATTTGAATGTGTCCTCAATATGTCTTGTGTGCTTTACATCAGTACTTAGAGCAGTCCATCTGTGATCAAATCACCCACCTGAGCCCAAACTAGGACATTGTGAAGGAAATGGGATGAAACATACATCATCAGACTACAGGGAGACCTGGATTTTGTAATTGGGCTCAACTTAGCTGTAAGTCTGTTTGACACAACCCTCATTCCTGTGTGTGCTCAAACAGTGTGTCTAGATGCCATATGGATCATTCAAATATAGCTACCGCCATCTACTGGCTTTTACCACAAACTACAGTAGTAAGTACTAAGTTTTATTCTGTCATAGATAGATAGATAGGGAGTTGCAGTAGATGGGAGATGACCAGCGCTTGGACCAGGAGTTGCATCACATCTTTCGTGAGGAAAGATCGGATCCTGCGCATGTTGTAGAGGACAGATCTGCAGGATCGGGCCACAGCAGTGATGGTGGAAGGGTATATCTGAGAACAAAATGTCACCTGGTCACATGCTCTCAACCCTTTCATTCTTTAATGACAACTGCTTCCAACACCAAACATTTGGACAGCTACTCACCACTTTCTGTCATTGACAGATTTCAGAATCAAGTTCAGTTTTTACCAGTACGGTGACTAATAGGAGATTTACATCTAATTGTTAATGTTTAGGAGCAGACTGACCCTTAGAGTATGTAATTGTATCATATAATTATTATCTGTGAACCTTCATTTCTAGCAATTGCTTATCCTGAAATGAAAACTGGAAAAAATGTGTCCCTTTAAATCTGGTTTTAAATTTGAAAAAAAGGAAATCAAAGCATTTTCTGACACAAAATAGATTTTGTAAAATTTTCTTTTTTTTTAACTCACAAGGTTAATCTTTCTTGTAAGTCTGCATCCAGCCCATAAATAAGAACTGCACAAAATATGCAAGACAACAGTAATCATTCTGCTATATGCAGGGTAATCTCCAGACCATTTTAACAAACTTGATGACCCTTCCAGCCTCATGTAATATCTAAGCTTTCTAACTTCAATATGTGTTAGCTGATAAGAATCACAGATCCTATGTTGGTTACATGCACACTTATCTGTCAACAGTTGTCTCTCCTGTGGACAAAATTATAAATACAGTTGGGCTATTCATTCCTATTATAAAAGCTGAAGGCGCCAAGTTGTTGCTCGCTTATGTCACAAGAGGGCGTATACCCTTAAAGCTAGGGTCTACAATCCGGGAGAGCTCCCAGCTAGCAGGAAATGTTTCCACAACATTGGCTAACATTCCCTACAAATTCTTTTTATGTTTAAAAAAATGTTTTTATCTAATGGTCAAAGAACATTTTAAGGATGTTCATTTCAAGTAATGTTCCTATAACAGTAAATGTTAAGAAAGGAAGAATGTTTTAGTGCAACTTTGTGAAGATGTTTTGGTGATGTTGTGGAAGTAACAGATTATAGAATGTTCTTCTATAAAACATTCCCATAATGTTACAAAATAGCAAAGGAAGAACATTCTTAAGGTACCATTTAGAACATGTTTTTGGCATGTTTTTAAGGCCTCTGATAACAGAATGTTTTTTATAAAACTTTCCCACAATGTTATACAATAATAAAATACAAACATTGTCAAAGCAACATACAGAAAATGTTTTCAGAATATTATCAAGGCCTACAATCCCAAAACATTTTTCTAAAATGTTATTGTAATGTGATATGTTAACAAAGAAAGGAAGTTTTAGCTGTAACATTCTCGGGATGTTTTGGGTATGTGGGTGAGGTAACGTGTCTTAACATGCTCCACATCTCACCCCAAAAGTTATGCAACATCAGCAGACACCTTAGCACACAGCACTGTAGGGTGTAAAGCAAAATGTAAAAGCAAAAGCTTATGTAATACTAAGGCAGGATTTGTTTATGATGAAAATAATTATTAGTTGCAGCTTGGACAAATCAAGCCTGACGCACAGCCGTATTTAGACAGAGAGAGTCCATATTTCTTTACAGCTACTACAACTGTTATTTGTTCTAATAAAAGACAGGGTTTTAAAATCACTTTTATAAGACATTAATTTACTTTGAGGCACTCTCCATCTGTCTATCACACTCCGCTGTTCAAACAAACAGAAGCACATGGGTAATTATTATGCAGAATGGCATGGTCAGTGCTAATCTGACAGATCTCCAGAAAAAAAAAAATCACAAGGGAGCAGCATCAAGCGCCATAGACTTAACATGAATCCTGTCCCACAGCCACCCAAGAGCATTAGCGTTATACAAAGTGTGGTCTTTATTATGACTCTTGCTTCTCCTCAGAATCTTTATGTTAGCCTGTCCAGCAGCATGCTTTGTGCTGACTGGTTCCGTGTGGCACCCGATCTCCCTGGTCTCTTTTGGCTGAAATATAACAAAATTGTGCTTCTCAAATCTAGTTTTGGCTAACGTTACAACATTTTTTGCCATATTCACTCAAACCAAATTTTTCGGTTACGGCCAGGCCCGGCTATACAGCACTCAAACTCAAACTCAGACTTAGCAGTTACAAGACACGTTAGCTATGTCAAGTCACTAGCATTACAGTGGCTATATTTATTTCGTACTCACCTCAATATGTCGGACAGTTGCTGGCAGCAGCATCTGCTGCTGTGATGTCGGTCCAGCTGTCGGCACCAGAACAGCAGCGTTCGGCACCTTTTCAGCATGAGCACGGTACTGGGAACCCATGTTCACCGCCGTCAGATTGGAGAAGAACTGCGGGGAAAAATGACCATTGCAAACTCTGGCTCTAGGCCACTGCTGCCTAATTTCTGGGTCAGCGGGAAACCGATGCAGCCCTGAGACGTTCTTGCAACCGGGAAATCTACACTGCCGACCCATGGTGGCCACTGGCTCACAAATACTACGACAAGCTAAAGCTAACCTACACCCTAACGAACGAACTAACTAATGAGTAGTTAGTTAGTAGTTAGTACTAGAATACAAAATTTCTAATTTATTGATGGATTTAATTTCATTCTTCCAATTGTCAATGTAAGTCATGTTGTTGTTTTTGTCTATGCACCCTTTTCCTTGTTTGAAGAACTCTGTTCTTTTGTTTCCAATTTTGACACAGCACTGGTAGTCAGAATATTTGGATTTGATTAGATCATATATTTTACCCCCAATTCCATTTTGTATAAGTTGTAAAAATAACCCATTGTGCCAAATTGTGTCAAAAACCTTTTTTAGATCTACAAAACATGCAAACATCTTTCCTTTGTGTTTTTTTGTGAACATGCTGTTGGATGAGTGTATGGAGAGTGTAGATGTGGTCAGATGTTTGATGATTGGGTAAAAAATCAATTTGGCTTCTAGACAGAATACGGTGATCAGTGATTAATCTGGAGTTAAGGATGCTACAGAAGAGTTTACTCAGGTTGCCCCTGTAATTGCTAGGGTTGTACTTATCTCCACTTTTAAATATGGGAGAAATGAGACCTTTATTCCAAACACTGGGGTCATTTCCAGCGGCCAGCACCAGGTTGAAGTGTTTTTGCACAGCAGGTTGGAGTTTTAAATGACTGCGTTTCAGCATCTTCGAGTTAATGCTGTCTATACCGTAAGCTTTTCCATTTTTAAGGTTTTGAGTTTGTGCTGTATTTCTTTACTGGTCATGGGGTAGTCAAGGGCACACTGGATGTCATTTCTAGTTCTTTCAGTTTGTCTGTTGTTAACATTTTTTTAAACTCTGGATTTTTATAGAGGTCATCAAAGTAATTTTTCCAGATTCTGTTATTTTGAATTGGGTTGGTCTCTGTACATGGGTTTCTGCTGATGTATTTCCATAATTTCTAAAAGGTGTTTTCATTTATAGCTTTTTCAATTATGTTGAGTTCTCCCTCCATATAATGCATTTTTTTCACATGAACGAGTCTTTTGCCAAGTATTTTAAATGAGATTCTTTTGCCAACTGAATAAATAATGTGTTTAAGTGATGTGTGGCCAGATGTATGTATTCCCTTGCAGGCTTGTGAATTTGAGCAGAGTCTAGTGCAGCGGTATAAGCAGCAGTGCTCTCTTCTGTCCATTTGGATCTCCTGTAGAGGAAACAGCCTTGGCTCAGGGTTTGGATTCACAGTGGTTGACAATGACTTCTTCAGAAATAGGGTTATTTGGCTACGGTCTGAAAGGGGCTGTTGCGGTGATACAGTGAATGCATTTATATATTGTGGTTCAATGTCAGTAATGGCATAATCTACAACACTACTACCTAACACAGAGCATTGTGTGAGTCTGCCCAGAGAGTCTCCTCTGATTCTGCCATTAACAATGTACAGACCCAAGCCTTTAACGTACACTCACGGTGTTCCGGACACTTCGCACAGTAAAAGGCCCATAAAATATCAATGCCTGTTTGGCTTATAGGTCTCTATTCCTGAAAGGTAAGAAGTAGTCATTTCTAACATCATAAAAACACTGATTTTAGTTGAATAACAATCAGATATTGTATATTTCTTATTTCTAAGCATTTCTACATTACTTTTTTGTTGATAAATGCTTATATAAAGTGGCGTAGCGTCGTAGTCATGGCCATGTGTTCAAAATGGCGGTGCACCACTCCAAAAAGCTGCTAATTAACTTTATTAACGTCGATAAATTAATTGATGTCTGATTTTAAATTCATATTGTAACATTATATAGCTAGAAATACAGCTAATTTAAAAACGTGGAGAATTAATAAGCACAACTCTCATGAATTTGAATAATTACAAATTCATTTGAAAACATTTTAACTCTAACTCTCCTCCCCCTTTCCCCACTTAGCAAATAAACAAGAATAAGAACAAACATCATGTAACAGGTAACCATAATTATTTTTTCTTTTAATAATACTATATACATTACTATACATTACTATAAATATTTTTACTATAAAATATATAATAATTATTTAATCTGTGTGTGTTAGAATACTGTATACGTGTGTGTGTGTGTGTGTGTGTGTGTGTGAGAGAGAGAGAGACACATTAACAACAGTTACATTCACACAACATTTGTGACACAGCCACTCTCCATCCAGTGAAGTGTTGCTTTTTCTTCTACAACTTTCTTCCCTGGCCTTCTTTTCTCCTCTCTTTCTCTCCAGTTCTGCCTTCCTTTTCTTCTTCTGTCCCTTCTTTTCCCTCTCCTGGGCCTCCAGCCTATCAAGATGTGCAGCATACTGGTCGCTGGTTATTACCCTGGCCTGTAGGGGCACCGTACTCCACCAGGTTTCTGGCCAAATGTGGGCGTGGTATAAGTATCTTGGCCAGGGATTGTGGAATGAGGCCAACTTCAACGAGGTGCTTGCTGAAGACGGCCCTCAGGGGGTTGAAAATGCTGATGTCCAGTGGCTGGAGCATGTGAGTGGTGTGTGGGGGGAGCAGCACAATTTCATTTGAATTTTCCCTGCACATGTCTATGACATGGCGGCCACAGTACGTTTCATGCTGATCCATGATTAATACTAAGGGGCGTTCTTGGGGGCATGTTTAATGAAATGATTTAGCCACTTTGTGAAGAGCTCGGTTGTCATATGGCCCTTCTCACTATAACCATACAAACTAATTTTCAGTCCATCCAGGGCATGGGAGACGCTCGGAAGGCAGCGTGGGTAAATGATAGAGGGAGGGACGTGTGCACCAGCTGCACTCACAGCCATGTGCACTGTGATGTGCTCCCTGGTGGTGGTCTGCTGGTGGTAGACGTGCCGTTTCCCCTTCTGGCACACCAGCTTTTCCCTCGACTTTGGCTTATCACTAAAGCCAGTCTCGTCACAGTTCCAGATGAGGTGAGGTTTGTCATGGAGACTTTATTTAGCCAGGATGTTCCCGAAAAGGCAAAAAAACTTTTCTATTGCCTCAGGTGTAGCGGCAAGGACCCTGGCCCGATCAAGGGAGTCCGGTGTCCGGGTGGTCGGCTTTAAAGTGGGACCACCAGTTGTCGCTCAGGCCCTTCTCGATGTTGGTGAGAGTCTTCCGGCCGCTGTCTTTTATTATCTCCAGGGCGAGGCTTTTAATAATTGCCCTGGTCAGAGGAAACCCATGATCGGCCATCCAAATAATGTAGTTAACCAGGGATTCTTCCTGCTCTAAGTTGACAGCCCTGTTTGGATGGGGACCACACTGAAACCTCCCCAGTTTGTGTTCAGCAAGTGTTGAGCGGGGAATGTTGTATTTTTCGGCCACTTTCCTCACACTTAACTTCTGACACTGCTGCCATATTCTTGTTATGTTCATTTTATTTTAACATGTTCATGATTATATGAATGTTCATTTTAATTTGTTAATAAAATTATTTCCTTTAACTTTAGACTCCCTTTATTCATATAAATGTAACATTTTAACAAGTTTTATAACAAGCTTGAGCCATGGACAATAATGTTGACTTTCATGGCAAATATTGACAAAATATGTATTATTAACATATGAAGGTAACGTTATGACTTTGTTAATACAAATGTGTGATGTCCCTAACCAGAAACACAGATGTGTTGACCTTTAAAACAGCTATTTTGAGAGTGAGGTGTTGTTTCAGTGTTGGTGCACTAATCGGACAAAGTGTGGGTGTATCACTTCACAAAGTAAAAATATTTGCAAGAAGTAACTCCTAAGTACTTTAGAAATGTTTCTGTCATTTTGCTGGCGGGTTATCATGTTTTCGAACCGGCCGTCTGCTCCTCCCCACCATGAAGCGTCCGGCCGTAAAAACCCTCCCACCGCCATTTTGTGAACGTTCATAGGAGCACGTTGGAAACTCACGTGGATTTCTCCGAAATGACTGGCTCTTGAAGAAAGGGGGTGATCGGAGTTGAAAGAGGAAGGGTCAAGGGTGACAGGATACATATAGTGCCCATGACCCGGAAGTATTTCTCTATAGAATTTGCGACAAAAGGTCAAGTGTCCGGATTACCGTGATGTCTGGAATACCGTGAGTGTACGTTACAAATTTGTAGTACCTGTTTGCCAGTTGTTGTTTTTTTCTTTCTCCAGTTTTTACCAGAAGTCTTTATCCAGATGTTCCAGCTGCTCTTCACTCTAGTGATGATGTCACACACTCTAGCTCACGCAATACACACACATTCTTCAGATACACATGCTGGAGGAGTAGCAGAGACAAAATGTCCCCATAAGAATGAATGGGAAAACTCCTCCCAAACCCCTGCCATTTTAGAAAAAACTGTAATCAGGGTATATACAGGAATCCTGAAGCTAATTTTAATACCTTTTTAAGACTTTTTTAAGACCATCCCAATATTTCTGGTGATGATTATGTTTGAATTATGTTTTTTGTGGTAATGTAAGAGCAGTTAAATCAGACCGGTCAATTTTGACAGTTTTCAAACTTATATGTGCAATAACTGTGTTGAATGAAAAAAATTATTATTGCTGTTACATGACTTTTCTTAAAAGTGTATGTATTTTAATTTAGAATAGTTTTTTTTAGATAAATTACACACAAAAAAACCAAAGAAAATATATGTTTTACTTATTTCGACCATAAACAGTCATATTGACCACACATCATTTCACAGGATTTTGCTGCTTTCATGGTCTCGCTTGTCTCTAACTTTGCGAATTTACATGTGAGTTAATTATTATATAGTTGGATTATATAGCCTGGTTGGCACCATGGGCAAACACAAACGGGAGTTCCCACTGGCCAGTGTCTTCTGAAACATCCTCGACCTGGCTGGGATCAATGCCCGCATCTTATTCAAGGAGCAGCAGCAGCAGGAGAGCCTGGAGGAAAGTCCTGCAGCAGCTGGCAGAGCTGAGGACAGAATACATGGAGGGGAAAGGAGCTGCAGCAGGCGGCACAAGACTAATCTTCTGTCAGGACTCCTGTTTGTGTTTGTCTTTGTATCTGGTTTTTGGTTTCTTGTATTTGATTTACGTCATTGTATCATGTCTTGTGTTGTGTTTTGTTTTTCCTTGTCTTGTGTCTCATGTTCTGATTTTTCCATGCCCTCTTGTGTCCTTTAAGTTCTCCTGTGTTCTCCCCTCTGGCTCCCTCTGTCTGTTGTCTTGTTCCCTCCTGGTCTGTTCCTCTGTGCTCCTCCCCCTCATTATCACACCTGGCTTCCTTCCTCCTCTCTCCTCACCTGTGCCTCGTCATGTCATTAGTGTCTGTGTATTTAGTCTCTGTGTTCCCCTCATTCCTGGTCCGGTCGTTGTTTGCTGTTTTCTGTCGTTGCCTGTCCCTGCTCCTGTCCCGTCCTGTTTGGTATGTCTTGGTTTTGAGTTTTCCATGTTTGAGTTGAACTTTGAACTTTGATTTGTACTTTGGCTAGCTGTTTTCTTTAGCTACTTTGTCTCGTTCTTGGTTGTTACTTTGCCTTTTGCCCTGTTTTGTCTGCTTTTGTTTTTGTAATCAGCTTTTTAATGAAGCTCGCCTTTTGTTCTCCTGATCTTGCCTCCGGTAACTGCATTTGGGTCCACCTTCCCCTTCCATAGTTTTCCCTTTTTAACCCAACCCTGACATCTTCAGAAAAAGACTCTGATAACCAAAACTGACTTGAGGACCAGGTTAACCTTTTCTCTTAGTGTTTTTCAGACAGTCTTTTTGGACCCGCCATCATCTCCGTATTTCTTGGCTGCTTGACAGTTGTTTGACACCTCTGCAGCATTGACCACTATTACCGTTAAAATTGGCATCATAGCTCAGCCTCAGATGTCTGTTGACTTCTCTGCTGTGATTGACAGATAACCCCAGCCACAGTGTCAGTGACGTCTCTACTAGGGTGGTCATGATACCAGAATTTCAGTAGTCGATACCAATACCTGTGAATTTCCACTATTCGAGATACTAATTCAATACCACGATTTTAAAAAAAAAAAAAATACACAACCCATGTGCTTTCAAATTCACAAATATATTGAAAACTGCTTCAAATTGTCAAGTATTTAACACCACTGTGCTTCAGCATCTTTTTGCACAGAATTTAAATTGCAGTACCAACTGCACAAAGGCAACTGTACATTCAAAAAAGAACAGTAGTGGCCTATAGCCATCCAGTATAAAAACAAACAATACTGTGCTTACAATTATTTTCTGTGCCTTCCACAAGCTTCAGTGATTTTTGGCTGTATTGCTGTGTGACTTTCCTCCTGCTTCTCCTGGTTTTTGCGAAACCATACATCGTCTTTTACCCAGACATGTCCTCCTTTTGGGGGGCTGTCCGGGCGGAGTTTATCAAATCCTTCTTTCAAATGTCTGGGGTTTTGAGTTTGTGTAGCGTGTATTTTATCTTCGCATCACAGACCATTGTATTTACCATTCATGTTCATTTGTAAAGACTCGCCGAACCCTGGAACGTGTTCATTCATTATAAAACAGTGCAGCGCATCAGTGCTCTCTGCTGCTCTGCCCCTCCGCTCAGTTCTAAGCAAAGTCACTGACATGACGCACGCATGCACTGTCTGTCGGTGAGTGAAAGGAAGAAATGCCGAAACGCAAATGCACTTTTACAGACGAAATGCGGGAAAAAGTACCCGTGTTGTCGCCAGGGTCATGAAAAATGGGAAGCAGAGTGTACTGTCCAAAGCTGGGACGTATGTGTCCGTGGCAAACAAAGGCTCTAACGACCTATATTGTATTTTGATAAAAATCTGAATATTTATACACAACTATTACAGATCATATTTGTATGTGACTGATAATTGTGTTGAGAAGTGCTTTAGATAAATGAACATATTGTTTATAAATGCAACTTTACCTACGTATTTTTCAGTACCTCCAAGAGGCCTGGTTAAGTGTCTTTTTGGGAACCCAGAATATGCTTTTAGGTGAGTTAAAAGCACGTAAAAAAAACACCCGACCTGAAAAACCCTCATCGCCAAAAACCCCAAAAACTTAACACAAAAGACTGTCAGACAGTATCTCATGTCACCTTACGTATAATGATGCAGACCGTATCGTTAAATTACTTTAAACATCTACATGAGGGAGCGACTGAGTGGGACAGTAGAAGCCTGCGCAGCTGTGCCCCAGCTGACTCTCATACCCAAATGACGGAACGTAGGCACATTCAGGTTAAAGTATAACGTGGCACAACAGTGACAGTAAATGGAAACTCACTCCCCTTGAGGTCGGGGTGCCTGTCTTTGAGGTGTTTGGCCAGGTTTGACGTGCTTCCTCCTCCTTTTGTTTGAACACTTCTGAGGCACTGTTTGCATGTTGGCTTGTTTGAGTCAACCCATATTTCCACTTGCTGAGGCCTTTTTTTTTTTTTTTTTTTTCCCTAAGACAGGTTTTCTTCTTCAGCGCCGCAGCGACCGCTCCATGCTGCCCACACGCATATACTGCCCCTGTCAGTTCCACCAAGAATCGACACGGTTCGCTGAGTTAAAAGTTGTATATTCGAAAAAGCAAGTATCAAATCATTTTTTTTCGTGTCGGCATGAAATTGGTATTGTTGCAGCAGTACAGTTTTGTTTTTTTGTTTTTTTTTTTTTGTATGGTGGACGAACAGGCAAAAAAAAAAAAAAAAGCGCAATTTGTAGCAATGTCCGGTTTCCCAAATGTAATCAGTGCCATTGACTGCACTCATGCTGCCATAAGAGCACCGAGTGAGAATGAAGTTGCTTTCATTAATCATGAGCATTTTCATTCCCTTAATGTCAATCTCGTATGTGATGCAGACATGTTGCTTACAAATGCAGTGGCTCGGTGGCCTGGATCAACCCATGATTTATTCACACTGAGACACAGCAGTGTTGGGTGCAGACTGGAGGCCAGCGCTGTACATGATGGGTGGCTCCTAGATACGGATAATTAATGTGGAAATCCTAAGAGTTGCCGATTTTTTTTTTTTACTAGTGTTCAACCCGTTCACCGACCTTGCAGGCGACGGAGACTCCCTCAAGTGGTGGCTGCTCATCTCTTTTCCCAACCCACAGAGCGCAGAGGAGAAGATCTATAATCTGCACCACAGCCATCGGGCTCCTGAAGGGTAAGTGGTGGTGTCTCGACAGCACAGGAGGAACGCTATCCTTCAAGCCCGAGAAGGTCTACGCTATAGTGAGAGCGTGTGCTGTGCCACGTAACGTCGCCCGTAAACTCGGATCCCTATCCCCAGACATTTGAGCCAAACGCTGCTGCCGTGCACCAGTGTTTGAAAGTGATGCGTCGCTTGTGAAAATACAGGTATGAAAACAAATTCAAAACAACGAAACCATCATTTATTAAAATCCTTCACTGTGGTGTTTACATCTGAAGGGACATTTTTGATCTCCCGCAGTTCTCGGCATCTGCAGGACTGCATCTGTGAGGACACGGCTGCTGGAGGGCTGGATGCACGGGGTGCAGTGGAGAAGCTGGGTGCACATGGCTCAGCTGCAGCACTGACCTCACTTGGACCCGAAGCAACTACAAGAAACGTTTTAAATAAAGTCACTTGTTTTGTGAACAGAGTCTCAGTTGTTTCTGTACGTAAATGTGTGAACACAACTTGAATGTATTTGGTTTACCCTCTCTGAGCCACGCGTGGCCTTCGTTTACGCAGCGCACTCGGTGCCGCTCCTTTTGTGGATGAATGCAGGCTTGAAGGAGTAATCACACCCGCCGAGGAGTCTGTGATAAGGGGAAATAGGAGAGTCGTGTGTAGGGTAAACTGTGTGTGCGGCGACCAGGTGGAGGTGGAAGGGCAGTCCAAGTCGGGGCGCATCCTTGTAGTGCGCTCTGGCCGTGGAGAGAACATGTAGACATATGGAACAGACTCCACTAACGCCTCTCTGATCAAGATACAAATTGTTTATATAAACTTCTTTCTGTCGACGCTGTGAATTGTTGATATTTGGATATCACATTGAGTGAGGACGAGCTGCCCATCCCCAGTCTAATTCAAATATGACATACACTATATTACCAAAAGTATTCGCTCACCTGCCTTTACTCATTCTATGAACTGAAGTGCCATCCCATTCCTAACTCATAGAATTCAATATGATGTCGGTCCACCTTTTGCAGCTATTACAGCTTCAACTCTTCTGGGAAGACTGTCCACAAGGTTGAGGAGAGTGTTTATAGGAATTTTTGACCATTCTTCCAAAAGCGCATTGGTGAGGTCACACACTGATGTTGGTCGAGAAGGCCTGGCTCTCAGTCTCCGCTCTAATTCATCCCAAAGGTGTTCTATCGGGTTCAGGTCAGGACTCTGTGCAGGCCAGTCAAGTTCATCCACACCAGACTCTGTCATCCACGTCTTTATGGACCTTGCTTTGTGCACTGGTGCACAGTCATGTTGGAAGAGGAAGGGGCCCGCTCCAAACTGTTCCCACAAGGTTGGGAGTATGGAATTGTCCAAAATGTTTTGGTATCCTGAAGCATTCAATGTTCCTTTCACTGGAACTAAGGGGCCAAGCCCAGCTCCTGAAAAACAACCCCATACCATAATTCCTCCTCCACCAAATTTCACAGTTGGCACAATGCAATCTGAAATGTACCGTTCTCCTGGCAACCTCCAAACCCAGACTCGTCCATCAGATTGCCAGATGGAAAAGCGTGATTCATCACTCCAGAGAACGCGTCTCCACTGCTCTAGAGGCCAGTGACGGCGTGCTTTACACCATTGCATCCGACGCCTTGCATTGCACTTGGTGATGTGTGGCTTGGCTGCAGCTGCTCGGCCATGGAAACCCATTCCATGAAGCTCTCTGCGTACTGTACTTGGGCTAATCTGAAGGTCACATGAAGTTTGTAGCTCTCTAGCAATTGACTGTGCAGAAAGTCGGCGACCTCTTTGCACTATGCGCTTCAGCATCCGCTGACCCCTCTCCGTCACTTTACGTGGCCTACCACTTCGTGGCTGAGTTGCTGTTGTTCCCAAACGCTTCCATTTTGTTATAATAGAGCTGACAGTTGACTGTGGAATATTTAGGAGCGAGGAAATTTCACGACTGGATTTGTTGCACAAGTGGCATCCTATGACAGTTCCACGCTGGAATTCACTGAGCTCCTGAGACAACCCATTCTTTCACAAATGTCTTGTTTCACAGTCTGCATGCCTGAGTGCTTGAATTTATACACCTGGGGCCAGGCCAAGTGATTAGAACACCTGATTCTGATCATTTGAATGGGTGAGCGAATACTTTTGGTAATATAGTGTATTTGTATATAACAATACAAATCCCAGAGATACACTTGCAAATAGATATATATGTAGTACTATGTCTATGGGTCTGCCTAACAGCAAGTTTCAGTTCAGAGCATTGTCCTATATATATATATATATATATATATATATATATATATATATATATATATATATAATATACAGTGGAACCTCGACTTATTAAGTGAATTCGTTCCAGAGGATACGGTGTACGTTTCAGGACATCCTCAGGATCAGGCTTCAGCGTCAGACCTCAGATGAAAAGGTATAAGGTCTCAGGAAAAGCTCTGTCACACTGGTACCAAACAGCCACATGAAAGATAGTCATCGGACCAAAAGGCCTGAGAAAAAAAACTTGTCAAACTGAAATGCCTCAGGATAAAAATTGTCACAGTGAACACATCAGTAACTAAGTTGTTACACTGAATGGTGTCAGGAAAAAAATTGAACGGCATCAGGGATAAATTGTCAGACTGATCATGGAAAAAAAATGTCACACTGAACAGCATCAGCACAAAAGTTCTCACACTGACCGGAATCAGGACAAACGTTGTCACACTGAACGGACTCGCACTGAACAGCATCAGCACAAAAGTCGTCACACTGAAACGGCATCAGCACAAAAGTGGTCACACTGAACGGTATCGGGAAAAATCAGTTTCATACAGAGGTCACGTAGTACGGTGGCCGGCAAGGGCAAACGCGTAGCAACGGCCAAACGGTGTAAATAGGCCTACATAAACGATGCAGAGCCAACGACACGCAAAACAAACAAAGGAACGATTTTTTTATTTTTTTTTTATTTTGCATGAGCAAAATGCTTCTTTTTAACACTAGAAGGACCTGAACTCCAACACTACCAGAACGGCCATAAGCGATCATTGTGACCGCTGGATATTCAACTTCATAATCTCATGTAAATACCCAGCTGAGTGACGAATGCATTCATTGTGTCATCATATTTTTTTAAATAAACCAATATGTGCATTTTAACATGCTTAATTATACATTTAGCAATATTCATATCATGCAAATAGTAAACCGTAATCATTGCATATATTTACACAGGATTTTAATAGAGAAAACTCAGAACAAGAAATTTAACAATTAAAAATAACTCATATAACTAATAACTAATTTGATTATGAAACATTTTATTTCAACACTTAAAATAATAATAATAGTAATAATAATGCCGATGATATTGATAATCATGCCGCCTGCTGCAGCTCCTTTCCCCTCCATGTATTCTGTCCTCAGCTCTGCCAGCTGCTGCAGGACTTTCCTCCAGGCTCTCCTGCTGCTGCTGCTCCTTGAATAAGATGCGGACATTGATCCCAGCCAGGTCGAGGCTGTTTCAGAAGACGCCACTGACCATCGCACTCGCATCTGGTCCGGGACGTCCTTGCAGTATTGGTGTTTTTATAGTACATTGTACGCCAATGTAATAACGCCTGCAAACGTAATAAAACCACAAACGTAATAAAAATCTGCAGCATTTAATGTAATAAACCTACACATGTAATACATTTTCCACAAACGTAACAGCCGCTGCCTACTACAAACGTAATACACCATTTCCCACAAATGTAATAATACAATGAATAATGGTTGGGTTTTGTTTGTTTGTTTGTTTGTTTGTGTGACTGTCTATACACCTACTAATACTACTAATACTTCTGACCGTGGGTGCAAAATCCAGTTGTCAACTTTCTGCTCCGCTGTCACAAAGGATTATGTTTGACCCATTTCGACCATAAGCGGTCATATTGACCACACATCATTTCGCAGGGGTTCATTGTTAAATATTTTGTGGTTCCCGGCGAAATTACTTGTGAGTTAATTATTATCTAGTTGTATTAGCCTATATCGCCTGGTTGGCACCGTGGACAAACAAAATCGAGAGTTCCCCCACCATGAAACAGCGAGTGGAGCTGTTGAACACTGAAGTGCTGAAGTGATGCGACTCTGACTGTGTAGCAGGGAAAGCCGAGGAAGAATGTCTGCATGTGTGGGCACCGTCAGTGTAGCGAGGGCTACAACAACAACACCAAGTACAGCGTGGACCTGGACCAGATGGCGAGGGCGTATTCCGTCAAAGGTGGTGTGGAAGATGGCCAGTGTCTTCTATAACATCCTCGACCTGGCTGGGATCAATGCCCGCATCTTATTCAAGGAGCAGCAGCAGCAGGAGAGCCTGGAGGAAAGTCCTGCAGCAGCTGGCAGAGCTGAGGACAGAATACATGGAGGGGAAAGGAGCTGCAGCAGGCGGCACAAGGTGGGCAGCAGCGGAAACAACTGCAAACGGAACCAAACGTTGGACACTTCAAATGCCACAAGCCGTGTGTGGTAACTGTGCGAGGAGAGCAGAGGTAATCTGTAAACTGTGACCGGTAGACCAGTGATCACAACAGCTCTTTTTTGTTTTAGGTCAGCTCCTTTCAAGCTATTACTATATGTGATTATATGAATATTGATAAATGTATAATTTATTTTGTGAAAATGTACATTTTGGTGTTATTTGTTTTGTTTTTTTTAAATCATGACACAATGTGTGCATTCATCACTCAATTTGGTATTTACATGAGAGAATATAGAGTTTATTATCTAGCGGTCCAAATGACCGCTTACGGCCGTTCTAGTAGTGTTTGAATTCCGGCCCTTCTGAAGTCCAGCTGACACTTTGGTCCAATCAGAAACATATAATTTGACTGGATCTAACTCTAGGGTCGTGGAAAGCGTGCTGTTAAGCCTTAACTATAGATCATTAAGATTAATTGGATCAGATCTGACTGGAACAAACCTGCCACAGTGGCTGGTGCTGATTTCCATCCTTCACACAGCACACAAGTAGCAATACTGTGCTAGGTACTGTTTTCGTGGTTCTTGGTGCTTTAGAAATATTATTGTTGTGGCATTCATGCCAATAAAGCGAACCCTTTAGATTCTTGCCTATAGACTGATAGGTGTTGGGTTTACAAGGGAGCAATGCATCCAGATTTCTTCAGATTTGTATTGCCAATGGAAATTTAAATTTAAATGTCCGGCGATGTTTTCCTCACTGAAATAATTTTTTTTCAAGCTAGTTAACTCCCTCTGTCAACCACAATCTGTCTCCTCTGTCAACAAACTCTATTCAGTCTGTCAATTAACAGGTTTTTGGGGGAAAACGCCTCCAACCTAACTTTACTAAACTACAGCTTATCATTTGAATGTTGACTAGGACCTAAAGCTGAGATTGAATTAATTCTGAAACACATAAAACCCCAAAACGGCCCAAAATTATTTTTCTTCATGTCAGACCACGTCTACGAACGGGCCGCTGCTGCTTCCGACTCATTTTGATTAGACAATATTCACTCAGGTGGTGATGCGCAGCACTGGAGGTGAGGGAGAGATGATCCTCATTAACAAGAAGCATTTTGCTTATGCAAAGAACTAAATCTGTTTAAACTAGTTATTTATATGGCACAAAACCACCACAACGACCATTATTCACTGTCTTATTAGCTTACATCTGTGGGAAGTTATTGCAATAAAGATTTTCACGTCCCCGCAAACGTAATAAATCCCTGCAAACATAATAGTTATTACATATGTGGGAAATCGCGTGTTACGTTTCTAGTAGGCAGCGGCTATTCCGTTTGTGGAAAATGTATTGCATTTGTGGGTTTATTACATTAAATGCTGCAGATCTTTATTACCTTTTTTTTTATTACGTTTGCATTATTACATTGGCGGGCGTAACAGTCTGTACATTGTACCTGACAAGAGTGGAGTAAAACTTTTAGAGAGGCGACATAAAAAGCTACATGGTTTAAATATTTGCTTATAATCTTTTAAAATAATACAACAATAACAGGTCAAAAAGATTAATACTTCCGTTGTGTTGACACTTCCGTTTTGTTAACTCGATGCAGCATTTTGTTGTTGCATGTGTTTTGCGTGTCGTTGGTTCTGCATGGTTTATGTAGGCCTATTTGCAACATTTGGCCATTGCTGTGCGATACCGTTCAGTGTGACGACTTTTGTGCCGATTCCGTTCAGTGTGATGAGTTTTGTACTGATGCTGTTCAGTGTGATGAGTTTTGTACTGATGCTGTTCAGTGCGAGTCTGTTCAGTGTGACAACGTTTGTCCTGATTCCGGTCGGTGTGAGAACTTTTGTGCTGATGCTGTTCAGTGTGACATTTTTTTTCCATGATCAGTCTGACAATTTATCCCTGATGCCGTTCAATGTGACAGTTTTTTTCCTGACACCATTCAGTGTAACAACTTAGTTACTGATGTGTTCACTGTGACAATTTTTATCCTGAGGCATTTCAGTGTGACAAGTTTTTTTTTCTCAGGCCTTTTGGTCCGATGACTATTTTTCATGTGGCAGTTTGGTGCCAGTGTGACAGAGCTTTTCCTGAGACCTTATACCTTTTCATCTGAGGTCTGACGCTGAAGCCTGATCCTGAGGATGTCCTGAAATGTACACCGTAAGAGGGTCTTTTGTAAGTCAAAATTTTCGTAAGTCGAAGCACCTTTTTCCCTATAAATAGCCTGATTCATTCCAGGCCCCCTACCAGTCGTGTATTTCTTCTACAAATATGACTTAATATTTGAAAAAAACACTAAGAATATTCCAAAATACAATCTGAAAATAATTTATAAATGATAAATGTATTAATAAATATCAATAAAATAAATTATGTATGTACCTTTTGAGTGAGGCAATGCTGGCTGAAGACGAAGTTCTTGGTGGAGGAGTAGGTGGTAGAGGCTGAAGAAAGCATACGTATGCATGCATACATACGTACGTTTACATGTACATAACATTATGGAATTTAATTCTAAACATTAAAACTAAACTACATTTACGTTAATTAATGTACGTACGTACACTGTGCAATGATATCTTTTTAAACATTTTTTTAAACTTACATATTTTTTTAAAATTTTGTTTTATAATTTTTTTTTTTATTTTGGTCGCGGGAAATTTGAAATTAACGTGACTGTTCCTGTATTTGTGGGACTTCGTTAAGCGGGCATTTTGCCGTACCACGCAGAAATATTGCCGTTAAGTGCCTTCGTAACTTGAATTTTTCGTTAAATGGGGTCTTCGTAAGCTGGGGTTCCACTGTAATATATATATTTTTCTTTTTTCTTTTTTTTTTACAGATAAATTTCATTTAGTTTTAAATCTGTTTCAATGTGGCTGGCAAATTAGTTGTCAGTTTTGCAAGTTAAAAAGCAAAGGCTACAGGTTTTTGTCTCAAGCAACCTTAATTTGTGTGACAACAAAATAGGATAATATACTGTTTTACAGTATTACTATTATCATTATTACATGGCATTACAGGAATTACATCCATACATTGAAAATTCAATAAAAAGCAAATAATGACCACACAATGTGATCTCAATTGAAATGAGATGAGACCTTCTAGTTTTCTGAGAACAATCTAAACACGTGTCTCCACACTCCTTCAGGCGGCACTACTACTACATGAGATGTTTTCAGCAGCGTCGTGCAATGCATTATATTTTCATTAATTTCAGATATTTTTCATCTTTTTATCTATCTTTTACTCTTCCTCCTCTGACTTCTACTCCTCCTCTTCTTCCTTCTAGTCCTTGTTAAGCTCATTCAACTTTACACTTGTTCTCTCTTCAAATGTCAAAACTTTCAGCTCCTCTGTCAGCCACTTACACATTTTCCTATTTTTTTGTCTTTTCAAAAATTTGCCTTTTACCCCACTTTTTCTTTTTCCGTCATTACAATAAAGACAATTAAAATTAGAGTACGTAAACCGTGGCTCCTCCATCACCCCAAGGATCAGGGACTCTTTTTCCACAGTCTCTGGCTTCTGTTGAGAGAGGAATTAAACATGTCATTAGATCAGAATTCTCATTTTCCTAAACAGAATCATCATCAGAATCAGAATCAGAATCAGAATACTTTGTTGATCCCCGGGGGAAAATTGTTTCTGGCACTCTGTGCAAAAGAGGGAATAGAAATACAGCATGAATGGAAACAAGAGAAAAAGATAAAGATATAAATAAAATATTAAGTAGACAATAATAAATTAAAATAACATCATGAAGTAAACAATAAAATAAAATATTAAATATTAAATGGGACAGCCTTCGCGCGGCGTTATGACATAATTGCACTTAAAATGCACGCTCCGAAGTGTGCAGACCATGAATTGTGACACAGCGACTATCTACTACCCGTAGACAGAACAAAACATGGCTGAGCTTGCAGCGTTTGCCTTTTTGCGAAGAAAACACTAGAAAACAACAGATTTTAATAACAAACAAACATAATATTATTTTTTTTCTGTCATTCATCACTGTATATTAATTTCAAAGATCTGGTTCTTTAACAGGCTCAGGTGCATCATCAACATCATCACAGAGAGAGACATTATGCCTTGATGTCGTGCAGGTCATTTCACCAAGTATTATGTTGCATGCTCCCTGTGGAGTGTAAGGTGCAGGAAAAATCACGGTTCTTTCGTTTCAAAAATACTTTCATTTATTGACTATTAACAAATGTTCCGAGAAATGGGAAGGGGAACAAAAGGTTTCTTGAGTCTCTGGAGCGCACCTGGCATGCATCCCCAGCTCAGCTTTAATTGCTGGGGAAAACCCTCCACTCCAGAAGTGACATCACGCTCCAAGTGAAGGTGATCCCCTCATCAAACTGCCAATAGACTCAACATAGCCAAAGCAGTGGTGCCCTTGAATGGTCTTTTTATTTTGCACTCCTTCTCACGGTCAGTGTTTCGTTCCTCTGGTGGATATCCTCTTTTTTGTGTGAGGTTTTCTGTTCTCTCTCTGCTTTCCACATCTAGTTTCAGGAATTCCATCAAATCCGTTGCTTTGAGCATATTATTAGCTTCTTGTCGGGTGAAATCAAGGGCAGTGTCCTCAGGAATCATTTTTAAACAATATGGGGCATAAAAGACTTTCATAAGTGTCAGATACAACACCCATGGCATCAAGACTGTGTACTTCACACTACACCACTGGCCCCTTTTACTGGAGTCATGTTTATGTCATGGAGTCAACTTATTCATATGTGCATTTATCACCAGGTCCTTGCAGCCAAATCATCTTTTCAGCATGTCAGTTGCATTATTATCATCAGATAATACAAGGCCTGCTACTGCACAGTTGTCAAGTTTTACTCAAACCTTCGTTACCGTGTATGGCTGTTACATGCTGACCCCAAAACCCTTGCCACTCAATTACCCAGAAAATTTCGACTTGACTAGTTTGGGGAGTTTGATTGCATTAATTCTTTGAACATTGTTTCTTTGACTTGAAGTACTTGCGCTACTTGACTCTCCATCCATGCGCACTGCACGTTTTCAGAAACTCTCAATTTATTGTAACACCAAGCACGTCCAGTTTTGCCACTTTAAGAATACATTTAATACATACATTAAAATACATTTAAATTGATCATGAACATTTTGGAAAAAATGTGAGGAAAAATGGGAACATATTAAAAAAAGGAACAAAGATTATATTGGACAAAATCAAACAGAACATTTTTTAAACTGATTGGAACTGATTCCCACCTCCTTTCTATCTCACCTGCTCCTTCCTAGTGTGTGTCTGTGGGAGAGACGCACCTGCATGTCATCATCTCATCAACTCCTGCTGGTTCAACATGATCTCTTCACTACTTATGTGACAGATTGTTCCATCCCGTATGGTGACTATAAATGTATTTTTGTTTTCATGTGCTTTTCCTCCAGTGTTTTTTGTGTCATGCTTGTGTTTTTTCCTCTCTCGTGTGCCCTCAGTGTCTTTCCACTCAGCTCCACCTGATCCCCTGTGTGTTCCACCTCCTCACTTCCAGATCACTCACCCTCACTGCCTGCCCTCCCCTCTCTCAATGTCCCAGCTATTGTTGTAAAGAAATACCTCTGAAATACCTCTTCTACTGCCCCCAGCTTCTGCATTCTGAGTCCAGCATTTTCACTTAAATTAGGTTTAATCTTTAGGCTTATACGTATGACCTTTTGCAATATCTATTCTTTGTAAAATGAGACTGTAAATGTATTTTATGTTTATAAAATGAATTGTTTAAATTTCCTCCATTCATCTTTGCTTGCCTATCTGGGGTGAGGTTGCTCTGGCAGTAGACACAGCAGGGTTTTTAGACGTCCCTACTTAACACTCATTAACTCACTTTTATCAACATCAACTAATATTTTAACGCATCATTCATAGAGAAATTGTTTTAAAACCTAATAAAATTGGACTTTTTCTTGTATGGTTCAAAGTCAATAAAATAAGAACAATGGGGTAAAAATGTGTAAACTGAGTAAAAAAAACAAACAAGACAGTACCGCACAAGTGGTGTGAGAAGTTGACTGCAGACCCAACTGTTCTGCTGGCATTAGGTGTGTGACCACCACCCTGTCACCAATAGCCATGTTATGGACGGCTGCCTCCCTCCAGAGGCCCACCTCAACAACGTCAGTGCCCTGTTAAAAACAGACTGGGGAATACATGTATTTATTTATTTTTAAACAATACCACTTAAATACTTTTATATTTTCTATATTTCTGTATCTTATCTTGTTCTCCTCCCCTTCTTTTCTTCTTCCTCTTGGCTAGTCTTCCTCCTTTCTTCCTCCTCTTTCTCTCTCATTTATCACCCTTTGCCCCTTTCTGTCCCCCTCCATCTCCTCCCTATGTCTACCTGTGCATGAACCCCTAAATATGACTGAACTGATCCAGCATCAGTTCCTCTCAGTTGTCCATTGAAACAGCATGCAGAACATCCTACCTACAGTTCAGATATGGCTCAAACATGCACACACACATATGCTCTCTCTCCTTCTGTCTTCTCCCTTCCTTTTCCTCATCTCTTTCATTCTGGCTCTCTATTTCCCCTTCCCATCTCTGTTCATATTCTTTTGTCATTCTGTCCCTTTATCTTCCCTATTTGCTCTTCTTCTTCCCCGTCTCTACCTGTCCATGAATCATACAAATGTCTTTACAACTTACCTGCTGCAGCTTGACCCTTTTCATGGGAACAAGATCCTTTCCTGCTTTGACTCTTTTCACTGTTGATACCTGAATGACAAGATGGATACATTCAATCACCCATTTATAATGTAAAGTTGACATTTGACATTTGACATTCCTAACTCAAGTTCATATCATTACAATACTTTAAATTGTAAAACGAAGTCTTGGTCTTATCAGCTAACAGACAATTAACCTCTGAACACAAACACAAAGTTTATTAGTATCAAAAACCCATGTGTTACAGGAAAAAAAATGGAAAATGCCCACCGCATTACTATGGCTTCCACTGCCACTTTACCATCTTAATACTGGAAGCAATGAAAAAAACTTGCCTCCACCACCTGGCCTTCACTACTTAGGAGCCCCTGCCTGCTCTGCCACTCACTGATGGAGGTGGGTGGTGATGCAGGGTTCTCCAGAAACTCCACCTCTTTGGGGAGGTCATCCGAGATAGTTATGTCAGTGGTGCAGAAGAACTTTGTTTGTCCATCGACATTGATCTAATATAGTAGATCACTTCCCCTAAGGCTGTAGCCCCTCATTATATAACTCTGTCCCAATTTAATTTTAGTGCCAAATTGTTCGAATAGTGTTAATTTGGTCAGTGTCTTGCCATCTGTGATTATTGCCAATTTGTTAGATTTAGTCACTGCTGGCTGAACCATACTTTTTGTGAAGTCCATGGTAACACTTTTGCTTTTTCTGTTAGGTTCAGCACGGCAGCTGTTAAAGGGGGAGGGCGAATATAAGGGTTCTCAGTTCGACACCCCTGGTTTTAAGACTTCCTGCTATCTGCGTGCAGCATGGAGATAATCATTATGCGTGGCAGTAGCAGCTACCTTTAAAATGGACTTTCGTCCAATAGAAGGACTCTCACAGGTAAGTTCTTCAAGATGCATTGTATAGAAGCGTGATTCGATGGCGTGTTACAGTTTTTATTTACTTGAAATAAATTCAGCATTTGTTTTTTGCATAGATTTGGTCTAGCCTCTGTAATGCGAGTTGCGCAAGCGTTAAGCTAGGCGTTACCCTGGATCAAGAACACTAATTTAGTCGATAGTTTAATTTATTAACTATTGTGATGGACTGATGCGTAAATTCAAAAATAATTATGCGGTTTGCACCCATGTTGGTCTTAAGGTGTTTTTGGACATGTTTTCTGTTTGCACCTCTCTTCAGGCACCATATAGATAATACAGAGCGCCTGAAGAGAGGCGCAAACAAATAACAGAGCACTTCAGGCATTATGAATAGAAAAGTCTGTAATGCCAGAGATTGCGTAGTATGATATATATCCCGCCCCCACCCCCAAGGGCCAATTGTGTGGTTTGTTGAACCGGAAACCATCAGCCAATCGCGTTGTTGCATTGATGGGTCCGTTGTTATCAGGTTGTTGCTGTGGCTGTCTACTGTTAAGACTTGAGTTAAAGGTCTTTGATAATATTGCAATATGCCTTTTTGGCTGTAATAACCCATGTTACTAATGGTATAACTTTGAAAGGTCCTACTCCACAGGAATCATGTTACATTAGTAACAGAAGTTAACTGTGAAACTGAGAAAACCTTGTAGTTCAGCCTGCTAACATAGGCTGCTTAGCATCTGTTTAGCATTAACCTCATATTACCTGACTGCCGGTAAAGGTAAATTTAGACCAACGTTTAGCTGTGACCTAGTTCACGTAAAGTAAATGTATATTACTTTTGCTGAGAATGACGGAGTGTTGGCTGAAGTGGCTCAGTTCACCAAAGAAAGCCCAGTGTTCATAAATGAATGACTGGATCAAGTTAGCTATAGTTGGCTAAATTGCTTACCAGTCGATTTGAATAATTAGGTGTGGGAATCAGGAAGATGAAGGCAGATGAAGCAAGAATTGTCAGCAAATATGTAGCAATAAAACAGAAGTATTTACATAAGAAAATTAGTAATTTACATGCACTTGTTTTTTTTTCTGTATAAAATGACGAGAGCAGTTGAGGATGTAAAAAGGTTGTATATCCGTCCGCACGCCCTGGTAATTTTACCGCCGCTGCAATGTGCACGTGATGGACCATTTGTTTCTGTGTGTGTGTGTGTGTGTGTGTGTGTGTGTATGTGGTAAATATAGCTTACTCAGAGCAATGTTTGATTTGTAGGATGTGGTTATTGATAACACTATGAACAAAATGTCTAAAACAACAATATATCTACATTTATATATATATATATATATTTTAAACATTGGTCATGTGATAATATATAGTAGTTTGAGATTTGACTTTGACTTTATTGACTTTATTACGTCTATCAAACACTTGAACTTGCCCTATGTATCCTTTTTCCTACCTGAGCAGCCAAAGAGACGGACGTGTGTTTTGGACAGTGAAGGCATCAGCTATGTACTAGTAAAAGCCAAATAACGGTGCCATTGCTCTCATCCAAAAGACCTGTGGTGGCAACAATCCTGCTGGCATTAGCCAAAGGGAAATTCTTGGTGAGTTGAGTGAGATTCTGATGTGTGAATTTGGTTTGTGTTTGTAAAGAAAAAGCAATAAATTTGCGTCATGGCTCTCCCGCTAGCTAAGCAACATCGGCATTAGCTTGGCGACTATTGCATTTGTCTATCTATATTTATCGGGCATTTGTGTGTGGATAATGAAGACATTTGTGTGTGGATTAGCAAGCAAAAGTAGTGCCAAGTCACATGTCAGTGGTAAGATTGTGCCAAAAGTCACATAACAGTTTTTTCATACTTGTAGAATTGTTTTTGTACTTGAAAGAGATTTTATTATACTTGAAGAAATGTGTTTCTTTGTATGTGTAAAACATGCTGTATTTGTTTCTGAAGCATGATTTACTTGTTTGATAGGTACATTTCTTATTTGCAAAACAAAATGGATTATTTTGTGAATGATGTTGTATATTTGCAAACCACACTGAGTTTGTTTGTGAATCGTTGGGTGTGAATAAAACAGGTTTTGTGTGTGTGTGTGCGAGGTTTTGGCTTGACTCTGACTCCGTACCAGCTGGGCGGGTTTGTGTGCTCCGGGACGTGTACAGGCCTCTCCTCCTGGCAGCGTGCTCGGACACGTGCCGTCGTTGGCTGAGGACGCGCACACGTGAACTACCATGCTGAACAGGAGCTGGAAGGAAGAAACCATCGCCGGCTAACTGGCGGGGGATCAATTGTGAACAAAGTCCTGTGAAATAGTAGAATAGAAACGACTTACACATGTTCACTGTCACTGAACTGAGTATTTACCACAGTATATTAGAGAATATGTAAAAGCCCATTTATTTCACGTCTAAATTAACAGGCAGCTGTGTGTGACGTCAATGCTATGATTTGCATTTGACGACGTTGAAATAAAGGCATTTCTGTAAGTCTAAAAATGTATGTACCTGACATGTATTTAGTTATGATAGTGGTTACAAATCATTCTATGTTCACTGACACCGAAATGGGCAGGTTCCTTTCCCAATGTATTTCGGTACCCCGTGTTCTTTCACAATGGTACATCTGAACTCGATAACTGCGGGTCTCTGGAGTGCCGTTAAGCAGCCGGATGGAGACCGAAGAAGGCCGGAAGCTCGGATATTTTGCCACGAGAAATTAAATTACTTCATTTAAATAATAAGGATAAAGATATATGTGTTGATACTGAAAAGACCTAAACATCGCACCGAAGCTGAGCTTTGTAGAATTATGAATTGCGACAGTGGTATTATTTAACGCTACAATTTACATAAACACTTGCACAGACATAGTATGTTGTGACTCATCCTTCTTTGCTTGTATTTACCTGTCCCTAAAAAAAAAAAAGAAAAAAAGAAAAAAAAACCAACTGATTCTGTTGCATGACATTATCGAAAGAATGGGTAATTTTCGGTTCGGTTTGCTGTCTGTAAAGTTTACCAGCACCAAAAACTCGTTCACCAATAACAGGTTTTATTTTGAGAGTCTTGACCGGAAACTGTCTTAGATTTGTGTGGCTATGAACTCGTGCTTCGCTCCGTTTACCCTCCTCCCATTTTCAACCTACATTACCAGGCCAGTTTCTTCCCTGTATTCACCAGTCATTTAAGGACCGCGGGGAAGTCGAGTGGACGAAATGTTGACAACATGTGGACATATATCCATTTAAAGTGCGAACTGTGACGGATCACAGACACGTATGGATACCGCTAGTGGTGACAACTGGCGGAGACGCACGAGGAGCGCACGAGCCTGCCGCAGACAGCAAACCACAGCACGAGTTGACGAGTCCAATGTGCTGCGTTCTCTCAGCGTGGGAAACACGGAAGAAGACCATGACATGAAGGGGGTCACCGGGCTCTCCAAGCAGGACAACCTGGAGCAGAGAGTCATGGCGCCCCGCTACAGCCTCCTGCGGGAGGTGGGAAGGGGCACATACGGAGTGGTGTACGAAGCTGTGGCCCGGAGGTCCGGTGCCAAAGTCGCGGTGAAGAAACTGCGGTGCGACGCGCCGGAAAACGTGGAGCTCGCCCTGCAGGAGTTCTGGGCGCTGACAAGTTTGGAGAAGAAGCATCAAAATGTCGTGCAGCTGGAAGAGTGTGTGCTGCAGAGGAACGGCATGGCCCAGAAAATGAGTCATGGGAACAAACGGTCCAAACAGTACCTGCGTCTGGTGGAGACTTCACTGAAAGGTGAGGCTCTTTAACTTGTACTGTTTAAGTTGAGCCACTTCTTATACTGAGAAGGACATCAGTGCTACCATTTAGTTTGGATTGGTGGGTTAGCAAGATTTTCCAATGCAGCTTTGACCTCCTATCAAAACAAGAATAGCACTCAGATTTAGGCAGTGGTTTACTGTGAATGGTTATACTGTGATCTGTATCAAATAATTGCTAATGTGAGTCGGGCAACAGTTTCGGGGTGTGTGTGCTGTTACATCATACCGGTCATTTGATTAGCTAAGCCAGAGGAGGACGTTTGTACGCGGGTTTGCTTTTGGCACAGTCTTGATCTGTGTTGACCTGTAGCTGACATGAATGCCAGCCGTGTTTGGTTTGCAGGGTTAGCTTTGTCGGACGAAATTTCCTTTCAGTTATTGTTGTTGTCGCCATGACACAGGCGTGCTGGGGGATGGGTAGAGTTGGTGAGGGAGCTCCCGAGGCTCGGACTCACTAAAATGGAGTCTGCTGTGTTGCTGTGGTCACAGAGGTATTTTTACACATTGATTCGTTTGTACTTTTGCCAAATTCACCACACCGATCCTTTGCCTTTCGATAACCCCTGTACTCATGTACTTACCTTGTTTGTAGTGCAGGTGTTGTTGTCTCTGACATTAATTAAAAAAGACAGACTGATTCATCTCAACTTTGACTCCAAACCACCAGGGAGAGTCCAGTTCTTTGCTCATCCTTAGCCGTAGTACCGGTACTTGATCTGTTCATAGTTTATCTCAAATGATAACCTCCTGAATGCAGTGCTAGTAACATTAGTTGTCTTACAGTGGGTCATTATGAATGAATTGTTAACCCGAACATTACGTTTGAAATGTTATCTCAGCTGAAAATCTAAAATACATACCAGAGTACAGTAAAGATGCCCTGAACTGCCCCACAGTGGCTCTGTCTTTTGAAATACAGATACCACCTGAACATAACCTTTTCAGGGAACTTGCTGATAAAGAAATGCAGGACACATTTAATGAGGTCAGAGTCTATGAGATAGTTATCTACTGCAAATTCTCCTGTGGACTTGTAACATATTTTTCTTATAGGCTACAATTGCATGAAAAAGCTACACAATAAATGCAATAAATCTTACTTGTAGTTAGTGGCATGGTGTACTTTATCAATGACATTTCATGTTGTTTTTTTCTTATTGATATATGTATGTTTTCTTTGTGGTTGTAACTACTTTGAGTATTCTGTACTACAGTTTTTCATAACTGTGAGTGACTAGTGTGTGCCCGTTGCAGGTGAGAGGGTGCTCGGTCCTCCAGAGGAGCCTTGTTACCTGTGGTTTGTCATGGAGTTCTGTGAAGGTGGTGACCTCAACCAGTTCATCCTGTCCCGGCGGCCTGATTCGCAAACCAACAACAGTTTCATGCTCCAGCTGACCAGTGCTGTCGCTTTTCTGCATGAAAACCACATTGTGCACAGAGACCTCAAACCTGACAATATCCTCATCTCTGAGAAGTCAGGGACTCCAGTCCTCAAGGTGGCTGACTTCGGCCTGAGTAAAGTCTGTGCAGGTTTAGGAGACACCAGTGAGGGCAAAGAAGGCGAAGACAAGAACAAAAACGTCAATGTCAACAAGTTTTGGTTGTCATCGGCATGCGGCTCAGACTTCTATATGGCTCCTGAGGTGTGGGAGGGCCACTACACAGCCAAGGCTGACATATTTGCCCTCGGCATCATCATTTGGGCCATGCTGGAGAGAATAACTTTCATTGATGCCGAGTCTAAGCGGGAGCTGCTGGGTACATATGTGAGACAAGGAGCAGACATTGTACCAGTTGGTGAGGCACTGCTGGAGAATCCAAAGATGGTACTGAGCATCCCACAGAAACGCAGATCATGCATGTCTGATGGAGTAAGGAAGCTTCTGCAGGACATGCTCGCCGTCAACCCTCAGGACCGGCCCAGTGCATTTGAGCTGCAGACCAGAATGGACCAAGTTATGTGTGCTGCATGACCCTCAGCAAGATAGATAACAAGATTACAGGTATGTATGCCTTTTTATCTTCATATTGTTATCATTTTAATTTAGCTGCTTTGTTGAATTACTGTTTCTCCAAAAGGCTGCAGGACATGGTAAAAAAATATGTCATTGCGATCAATTTGACAGATGTTACAGGCCCTGACAAACAGTTGGCCATTGGTTGGTTATAAATCCTGTAGTGTGTGGGGTGTTGCGAGCAGAGCCGAGCATGCACAGTGTGTGATGTCACGTATACCGGACAAACAGCCAATCAAGACGCCAGGCTGTGTTTCTCCGTCACCCGTACTGCAGTACCGGGGGCCAGAGCACACCTTGCTGCTCTTGAAGCTATGTGTAATACCTGTGACAATTTTTACTCACCTCCAACGCCCACACTCTTGCCGTCTCCATGACTTTGTCCATAGTGTTTTGTCTTGGTTTTGTTTTTTTCAGACAGTAATAGGCCTAAAACAACCACCACTGCATCTTTCAGTTCGTCCGCCATGTTTGTTTACACTGAAGTCACGTTTGACCACACAAAATACTGAAACTGTATACAGTTTTGCCCAGCACTAAGTAAATGGCATTAACACTATGATGTGTTGTGACATGTTAACTTCTGAGTTCAAATGAATGGTTAAGAGGGTGTGTTGCTGTCTTTCCCAGAGCACATATTTGATAACTGCAATGACGGCCCTCAGTGTATGTGCTCCTGTACTGCCAGTCTTTGTGTCTGTATTGTCCATGTTTGTTGTGCTGGAGCTAACAAGGACAGTTCTTACGCAACCATAGCCCCATCTACCCACTGACCCCGGGGCCACAGATCCATCAGCACACCGGACAAGCTTACTGGCTCCTTCTGTTGTTTTTATAGATCATTAGTTAGCTGCTTTTTCCTTAACTGAGCTGCCAGAGTCCCTGTCTTTACTTCTACCCACTCTGATTTCTTATTGTCTTCTCTATTTATACTTTATTCAAACATCTCCGGTTTTATATTTGTATTCTAGAAGGAACTACTGTACTGTACTACTTGTGGATCAATAGATTATTTCTGATTCTGATTGTATGTGTAAAAGACACAAGCCCTAGCCAAACTGCCTCTTCAAGGTGGGAATCATGCATCGTCTTAGTGAAAGTTACAGATGCAAAGAGGGGGACATTTCTGTTGCTTGCCAAAAGAGGTTGTATCAGAGCTGCAGCAGAGGTGGGACAGTGTCTGTCTGAATTGTCAAGTTGGCAGCGCGAAACATGGGTGTTTCGGTCTGATGGCGTTGACAGTCTGACAACTAACCAAATCATTTACTCAACAAATAAAAGAGTGTCCCACACTTCAACCCACAAAGCAACGTTACAGGACCAGACAACAGTAATGTGGTAGCAGGTCCTGTCTTGAGCATTTTATGAGGGGAAGAAAAAAATGCAGTAATATGTGGAAAAGCTCCTGTAATCCTGTCTGTCCAACCAACTCTTCGTCCCATTTCTGCCCGAAAAACAGCGTCTGTCCCCAGTAACAGAATAGTTGAATGTCAGTTAGTTTGACGTGATTCGAAGCAAAAAACTTCAACTCACTACGTCTTTCTCACCTTCTGTCTATTGTGTTGTTGCGATAACTGTCTCTGGCAACTTGAATTGTAAAACATTCAGCCCTCCTGAGTGTCGTCAGTGAACTTCCCTTCAGAGAACAGCATCCTCCTCGCAAGTGAGAGCCAGACAGGGCCTGCTATTTATGGTGATCGTGGGATGTCATTTGGAGCAAAAAAATTGAATTTGTCATTTTGCCAGTGCACATTTAAAAAAAAAAAAAAAAAGAAAAGAAAACGCATACGTCTTCATCATGATATGCACATCACGCCTCTTTTTGCATGCTGTATGACATTACACACTGGAGCAGCTTTAAGCAGTAGCCCATTTCACTCAGGGACTCTGCATTATGTCTCCAATGAAGGCTCGCCGCACCAGTGTGTCAATTCATACAACATACTGGCACTGCGGAGCCAAAAGAGGCATGACCATACACATCATGACATTAACCAGCTTGTTAACCAGCTGTTAATCTAAACGTGTATCCACTGACTGTTTGTATTCATATGGATGCAGATAAGTGTTGTGATTGAGATCCTGACCCACCATGCACTGTGAAAAGTGACAAAGTTACATTTTTCGTTCTAAAGTACAGAATTACATGATCTCAGTTAACAGTGGGCACTGTCTGACTTGTGTGGAGGGATGCTGTTTTCTAAGGGAAAATTTGCTTAGTCTCAGTCAGGAGGGCTGACAATTGCGTTTTTTCCCCATATAATCAGAATGAAATTTGTTTGTCGTAGCAGCGTCAGAATGTTACAAGGACAGAGCAATAACACAATAAACAATATAATTAAAAAAGAAGGAAAATGGATCGACGTGTATATACATATTTACATAGTATCCTCCTGGGTCCGTGTATCATCTGATCAATTGGGGGAAAAAAAATCTCTGGTCGCATAATATACTGCGGTCCAGCCAGCTGTGGTTCGCGTTTGCTTGGTCAACTCAGCCACACCGTTTTTTTCAGTGCGCAAATGCACTAACATTTACAGTAATCATTCCTTCACATATCATCAAATTTAAGATGATAAATGTTTATAGTTTTGAACCAAGGCCATCACTAACCATCAGTCTTTAGACAGACGCCATGGTGGAATATTGGCGCAATTGTTTGGCCTTGAAAGGTAGTGTGAATGGGGCCACTATTGGTTACTACCTGAATCTGTGAAATTCCCATTCTACATAAAACTGACAAATCAGCAGGGCCCCACAAAACATGTATCAGAGGGCTGCAGGATAAAGCACCAAATCCTTGCCTGAACCTTTGATATGGCAGTTATGTAACAGAGCACATTGGCACAGCCTGTATCTGACGGGCCAATCGGCTGCACATCTCAGAAAAAGAGAAAAAATAATCCCCTCACATGCTGCAGGTCATATTTAACAAAGGATTGTTTGTACTGCAGGATTCACCAGAGGCTCTGGCTCTTCACTGCCGTACCGTGCCGCATGATGGTCAACACAGTGTTTTATAGACTGACATGCTGTCAGACAGGCAGTATTAGCTGGGCTTATGGGAGGCCGAGCACAGGACCCCACAGGACATCTTTTGAAGCATTTTTTTGGCCCTGGAGTCAGCTGGCCTGTCAGGTTGATATACAGCAGGTCTGTGACTCCAGTTATAACCTCCTGGTGGTCTGTTCCACCACATCTAACGCTTTACTTTACTTTACTTTTATTATGTCAGCTCCACTCACAGTTGCCAGTTTGCAGTTATCCATATTGATTAATTTACCAACCAGACATTTTCATTTTGGCATATCCTATGAGATGTTTGTATGTCTGCTGCTGTTTTGAGGTTATGTATTCACACGTACAGCGTGTGTGGGTAAGTGTATGTGCACTCTGCAGTGGGCATTGCTGTAAAAGAGTCAGACAATTTGCTGCAGCAGTGTGGCAGTGCTGCACCGACTCAGCACATCTCTGTGTTTGTAGGCTGCTGCAAATTTCCCATCCTCACAGCTGAACAGGCAGATCACTGTTGTTAGTTAAGTTTTTCCCACCTGCCTCTATGCAACACACATTTTTCAGACTGTGTTAAGCAGCTGGCTGTTGGGAGAAATCCTCAACATCCTCTTTAACAAGGGGTCCGCAATGTGACCCCTAGGGGATCCACAGAGGTACTGCAGGAGGTAAAACACATTTTTTTTTTATGTGTGTGTGAAATCTCTGTCAGTGGTGGCTGGTGACTAAAAAAATGAGGACAGGAGGAAAACCAGTCCACTGTGTCATGGTATTTTATACAAGTCAACTACGTATCCCTACTTTCTTATATTCAATGAAAATTAAGCAATAAAACAATGACTTACAAGACTTCTTTAAAAAACATTTTATTAATTGGCAAAAGGCTGTTGACATCAGGACCATGAGAGAGGAGCAGAGAGGCTGTTGACATCAGGACCATGAGATGTACACTGGACTAATATACAAGGAAAAAAAAATACCAACGTGTACCCCTTCTGGGATCTGATCACCCGTCACCTGTGTGGCAGGCAACTGCTCTACCCACTGTGATACTGCTGCAGTCATTATGCATAGTACCCAACAGCACAGCACATCACACTCATCACTCATCACAATCGCCCAAAACAACTGTGTTGCTGCTCTGTATTGTGTCCCCGGCGTGCCGCTAACTTTATGTCCTCCAGCAGGACAAACAAAAAGAAAACTATGAATTATCTTTCTGACTGCTTCTCTCTGATTTCTCCAAATGTTTTGTTTTTCTTTCAGAAATTTGCTTATTTCCTTTGAAACCGATTCTAATATCGCTGAAAACTCCATATTTCTTGCCCGAGCATGGCTGGCAGTGAAAGCTGTAAAATACATAGAAGTATTTTTTGTTTACGGTTGTATAAATGTGAGAATGAAATTTGGGAACTGTTATTGAACCAACCTGCTGTCAGTCTTGTATTCTGGTTGCTGATTGGTATGGGAGGACGGCCTCCCTTAGCGCGTCATTTTACGTGCCTTAGCCAATCATAGATCAGCATAAAAAAATCCTAAATGCATTGAGTGAATGGAAGGAGATCCTCCCACGGAGGACAGAAGCCCTCCGTCCTCCTCTAGTCCCCACCTTCCTGCTCCCTGCTCCTCTCACAGACTGCTCTGTCTCCTCCGTCCGATTTGGTAGTGATTTATTTCAACCACTTACTCTGTCTTAAAAAAAAAAAAAGATTTTCCTCTTGCCTCCTCTGTCTCTATGAGAGAGACAGAGAAAGACAGAATCTCCATGGATCCCCTAGAGGATAAGTAAGTAGGGGGTCCCCGCTCCATTTCTCCATCAGTTTGGGGGTTCGTGGCCTGGAAAACATTGAAGACCCAAATGAATCAACACGCCGTAGTTCATATTCTAGGCCTAGGTGGTGCTTGAAATTGACCAAAAGCAGAGAAGAGACCAAGCATTTGAATAAAGCTTGTGCACTGTATACAAACAGACAGCAGAGTAAGAAACCAAACACAACAAGAAGTAGACGAAAATGGCTAGTCGGTTGTCCATAATCCTTTTTTCGCTCAGCGTTGTGGCAGAGGAGCATAATATTTTGCCCTAGTAACCCTAATGGGCTCAATATCTTCTGCGGCTAGAACACAAGCATGTAGTCCACCATTTTTGTTGTTGTTATGAGACGGCATGGGGTTAAGAGGTCAAAGGCTAGAGGATGAGGGGTGGGGCGATGGCATCATCGCAAAGTATGTGGATTTGCTGTCAACACGAGTACGCAAAGGCAGCATTTTTGGATTTTTCCACCCTGAGACCAGGTTTCAAAAAAGTGTGCTTACAGGCACTGTGTTTTCCTTACATGCGTGTTTACACACAAAAGCGTTTCCATGTGGACCATCAGTGTCTCCTCAAGCAAAATGGTTTGCTTATACCGCCATTGTTGACAGATGTTCCGCTTGCAAATAAAGATCTGTAAGGGGAGCAACACTACACTGTAGTGCCTGAGCTTTAGATATCAAACTAATGAAAAACAAATGTGTAAAGCACCAATTACAGCTAATAAAGGCTCCAGTCTCCATAGCTTCATTCTCTCACACAGAGATCCCGTGGTACTGCTGCTACCAAGGTCCACCATTTTTGATGGCATGCTGACATTATTGCAAGTGTGATGGTGGTGACATGTACCACAGCAGAGTCCGTGTCTAGAGTGACAGGGCTGGGCAATAAAACGATCTCGATCATTTTCACGATAACATTTTCCACGATAACAGTGATACATTTATGATATTTATTTGATTTATGATTTTTATTTTTTTTAAAGTGCATTTTCCTCTACCTAGAAAACAT
The DNA here is from genome assembly GCF_904848185.1 of Acanthopagrus latus. Taxonomy (NCBI): domain Eukaryota; kingdom Metazoa; phylum Chordata; class Actinopteri; order Spariformes; family Sparidae; genus Acanthopagrus; species Acanthopagrus latus. The sequence goes on along the minus strand of NC_051044.1, from coordinate 31,357,851 downwards.
TACACCAATAGCCAGTCGCACAGCAAAGAAATACATGTGGTTGATGCATGTTTCTGACCCCTCCCACTCAAAACCACTCACGGAGACAACCTGCATGTTGAGCTGACACAAAAAAATGAGTGGTCCAACTAGTGTAACAGAGTGTGAGGAAACTGACAAAGACGAAGAAATTGTACCAAAGAATGGTCATACCACTTTGGTTAACTCTGAAAGCATTAGTTTGCACTATCATACTAGCGTCAGCCTCCCCGCAAGTAGCCAACAGACTAGCCCTACTGCTTCTACTAGTCAAACTGACTGTATAAAAGTGTGTTTAAGGGATAGTTTGTGTTTTTTGTAATCACCGATCAGCGCAGCCTCAGTTTGGAGAAGAAGAGGGCCTTGTTTTAGGTGGTTAAATTTCACTGCAGTACAAAGCTGAGCGTCTGAGCTGGAGCGGCTCTCTGCTTCTCCAAACTGAGGCTGTGCTGATCGGTGATTATGGTAGGGAACAGATCGACTTCAGATATGTACTTGACCCCACTTCGAAAAACAAACTATCCCTTTAAGCCTGACCAACAGAGAAGCTAACAATGCTAACTTTGTCAGGTGTATGGTGACAGGAAAAGGCCATAGTATCCCTAAACACAGGGGGGTTATTTTTTGTATCCTTGACCAATGACAATCATGACAGTTTGTTCATTATATTATAAAGCATCTCTTGTGCAAGACTGGAATTTTTTGTTTCTCAGTAGCCCTTTTTAGAAAGAAAAGGCAGCACATTTGTTCCAAGGTAAGGGCGACAATGTGCCACCCAATTTGAAAGTACATTGCCGCTACAACAACAAGCTAACACAACCAAACAGCTAGAGAGACTGAGGAGACACTAGAATCTCCTGGATCTCAGCGGCTGTCCAGTTGCTCATCTTGATGTCCGCAGATTAACTGATGGACTGACTGCTGTGATCAGCTGTTTACTGGTTTTAAAACTCCCTGGCTATGGGTCGCACAACAGTGCACGTCATCGACACCTCCACCCATCTCAGGCAATAGCCGGCACATTAGATGGGATTTAGAGAGCAATGGAAGCAGAAATAAGTGTACCCTCTGAGGAGACAAATTGGCGGACCAAGACAGACCCCCAATTTACTGCCCTCTAATTCGGCGGACCTAGACGGCCAACTTGGTAGTGAAGTGTTGATATACTTGATATACAGTCCATACTTTCCTGGAATATACACTGATCAGGCATAACATTATGACCACTAACAGGTGAAGTGAATAACACTGATCTCTTCATCATGGCACCTGTTAGTGGGTAGGATACATTAGGCAGCAAGTGAACATGTTGTCCTCAAAGCTGATGTGTTGAAAGCAGGAAAATGGGCAAACAAGGGCCTAATTGTGATGGCTAGACAAATGGGTCAGAGCATCTCCAAAACTGCAGCTCTTGTGGGGCACTCCTGCTGTGCAGTGGTCTGTATCTATCAAAAGTGATACAAGGAAGGAACAATGGTTAACTGGTGACAAGGTCATGGAAGCACGTGGGGAGTGAAGGCTGGCCTGCATGGTCCTATCCAACAGACGAGCTACTGTTGCTCAAATTGCTGAAGAAGTGAATGCTGGTTCTGAAAGGTGTCAGAATACACGATGCATCACAGTTTAGTGTGTATGGGGCTGCATACCTGCGGACCAGTCAGGGTGCCCATGCTGACCCATGTCCACCACCAAAAGCAGGCACCAGGATGAACTATGGGAAGAAGGCTAGCCGGCGGAGGCAATGTGAATCTTTGGCCAATGTTCTGCTGGGAAACCTTGGGTTCTGCCATCCATGTCGATGTTACTTTGGAGCCACGCCCACATGCAGGAGAGGAGCCTCCTCCATGTACTTTCCATGCTTCTTTCATACAGTTACTTTTCTGATAGTTACTTTATTACCACAAGCTCCCCAATTACTCCATCTGCCCAATTTTTATCAGTTGTGAGGGATAATACCAGCTGTGGAGTAGCTTTAGTTATGAAATAACTGAATCATGTATGCTGCATGTGCACAGAAAATGATAACTCATATATTGACTCCATCTGAGCTAGCTGCTCCCGTCTCTGTCTGTATAAAAGCAACTAGCTTCCGTGGAAAAAAAAAAATGTGCTCATTTTAGGCATCCCTCAGTCCATGTTTAACATGACACACAAACATAAAACCCCAGTCTACATATAATTCCTTGTCATAGCTATATTGGTGCACATAAAATATTACTTGTAGATTATCACTGTGCTGTCACATGGACTCCGCTTAGGGAATGAGGCCAAATCATGTCATGATTAAATGCAATAACTTTTGCTAACA